>NC_051214.1:50731458-50741783 GCF_015220715.1 Pygocentrus nattereri | reverse complement strand
TTCAGCAGTGTAAAGACTACTGCAGCCATATAAACACTACTGCAGCAGTGTAAAGACTACTGCAGCCATATAAACACTACTGCAGCCATATAAACACTCCTGCGACCATATAAACACTACTGCAGCAGTGTAAACACTACTGCAGCCATATAAACACTACTGCAGCAGTGTAAAGACTACTGCAGCCATATAAACACTACTGCAGCCATATAAACACTACTGCAGCAGTGTAAAGACTACTGCAGCCATATAAACACTACTGCAGCCATATAAACACTACTGCAGCAAAACACTACTGCATCTGTGTAAAGACTACTGCAGCAGTGTAAAGACTACTGCAGCCATATAAACACTACTGCAGCAGTGTAAAGACTACTGCAGCCATATAAACACTACTGCAGCCATATAAACACTACTGCAGCAGTGTAAAGACTACTGCAGCCATATAAAACACTACTGCAGCCATATAAACACTACTTCAGCAGTGTAAAGACTACTGCAGCCATATAAACACTACTGCAGCAGTGTAAAGACTACTGCAGCCATATAAACACTACTGCAGCAGTGTAAAGACTACTGCAGCCATATAAACACTACTGCATCCATATAAACACTACTTCAGCAGTGTAAAGACTACTGCAGCCATATAAACACTACTGCAGCAGTGTAAAGACTACTACAGCCATATAAACACTACTGCAGCAGTGTAAAGACTACTGCAGCCATATAAACACTAGTGCAGCAGTGTAAAGACTACTGCAGCCATATAAACACTCCTGCGACCATATAAACACTACTGCAGCAGTGTAAAGACTACTGCAGTCATATAAACACTACTGCAGCAGTGTAAAGACTACTGCAGCCATATAAACACTACTGCAGCCATATAAACACTACTGCAGCAGTGTAAAGACTACTGCAGCCATATAAACACTACTGCAGCCATATAAACACTACTGCAGCCATATAAACACTACTGCATCTGTGTAAAGACTACTGCAGCAGTGTAAAGACTACTGCAGCCATATAAACACTACTGCAGCAGTGTAAAGACTACTGCAGCCATATAAACACTACTGCAGCCATATAAACACTACTGCAGCAGTGTAAAGACTACTGCAGCCATATAAACACTACTGCAGCCATATAAACACTACTTCAGCAGTGTAAAGACTACTGCAGCCATATAAACACTACTGCAGCAGTGTAAAGACTACTGCAGCCATATAAACACTACTGCAGCAGTGTAAAGACTACTGCAGCCATATAAACACTACTGCAGCCATATAAACACTACTTCAGCAGTGTAAAGACAACTGCAGCCATATAAACACTACTGCAGCAGTGTAAAGACTACTACAGCCATATAAACACTACTGCAGCAGTGTAAAGACTACTGCAGCCATATAAACACTACTGCAGCCATATAAACACTACTGCAGCAGTGTAAAGACTACTGCAGCCATATAAACACTACTGCAGCAGTGTAAAGACTACTGCAGCCATATAAACACTACTGCAGCCATATAAACACTACTGCAGCAGTGTAAAGACTACTGCAGCCATATAAACACTACTGCAGCCATATAAACACTACTGCAGCCATATAAACACTACTGCATCTGTGTAAAGACTACTGCAGCAGTGTAAAGACTACTGCAGCCATATAAACACTACTGCAGCAGTGTAAAGACTACTGCAGCCATATAAACACTACTGCAGCCATATAAACACTACTGCAGCAGTGTAAACACTACTGCAGCCATATAAACACTACTGCAGCAGTGTAAAGACTACTGCAGCCATATAAACAGTACTGCAGCCATATAAACACTACTGCAGCAGTGTAAAGACTACTGCAGCCATATAAACACTACTGCAGCCATATAAACACTACTGCAGCAGTGTAAAGACTACTGCAGCCATATAAACACTACTGCAGCCATATAAACACTACTTCAGCAGTGTAAAGACTACTGCAGCCATATAAACACTACCTCAGCAGTGTAAGACTACTGCAGCCATATAAACACTACTGCAGCAGTGTAAAGACTACTGCAGCCATATAAACACTACTGCAGCCATATAAACACTACTGCAGCAGTGTAAAGACTACTGCAGCCATATAAACACTACTGCAGCAGTGTAAAGACTACTGCAGCCATATAAACACTACTGCAGCCACATAAACACTACTGCAGCAGTGTAAAGACTACTGCAGCCATATAAACACTACTGCAGCCATATAAACACTACTGCAGCCATATAAACACTACTGCATCTGTGTAAAGACTACTGCAGCAGTGTAAAGACTACTGCAGCCATATAAACACTACTGCAGCAGTGTAAAGACTACTGCAGCCATATAAACACTACTGCAGCCATATAAACACTACTGCAGCAGTGTAAACACTACTGCAGCCATATAAACACTACTGCAGCAGTGTAAAGACTACTGCAGCCATATAACACTACTGCAGCCATATAAACACTACTGCAGCAGTGTAAAGACTACTGCAGCCATATAAACACTACTGCAGCCATATAAACACTACTTCAGCAGTGTAAAGACTACTGCAGCCATATAAACACTACTGCAGCAGTGTAAAGACTACTACAGCCATATAAACACTACTGCAGCAGTGTAAAGACTACTGCAGCCATATAAACACTACTGCAGCCATATAAACACTACTGCAGCAGTGTAAAGACTACTACAGCCATATAAACACTACTGCATCTGTGTAAAGACTACTGCAGCAGTGTAAAGACTACTGCAGCCATATAAACACTACTGCAGCCATATAAACACTACTTCAGCAGTGTAAAGACTACTGCAGCCATATAAACACTACTGCAGCCATATAAACACTACTGCATCTGTGTAAAGACTACTGCAGCAGTGTAAAGACTACTGCAGCCATATAAACACTACTGCAGCCATATAAACACTACTGCAGCAGTGTAAAGAATACTGCAGCCATATAAACACTACTGCATCTGTGTAAAGACTACTGCAGCAGTGTAAAGACTACTGCAGCCATATAAACACTACTGCAGCCATATAAACACTACTTCAGCAGTGTAAAGACTACTGCAGCCATATAAACACTACTGCAGCAGTGTAAAGGCTACTGCAGCCATATAAACACTACTGCAGCAGTGTAAAGACTACTACAGCCATATAAACACTACTGCATCTGTGTAAAGACTACTGCAGCAGTGTAAAGACTACTGCAGCCATATAAACACTACTTCAGCAGTGTAAAGACTACTGCAGCCATATAAACACTACTGCAGCAGTCTAAAGACTACTGCAGCAGTGTAAAGACTACTGCAGCCATATAAACACTACTGCAGCCATATAAACACTACTGCCGCAGTGTAAAGAATACTGCAGCCATATAAACACTACTACAGCCATATAAACACTACTGCAGCAGTGTAAAGACTACTGCAGCCATATAAACACTACTTCAGCAGTGTAAAGACTACTGCAGCCATATAAACACTACTGCAGCAGTGTAAAGACTACTGCAGCCATATAAACACTACTGCAGCAGTGTAAAGACTACTGCAGCCATATAAACACTACTGCAGCCATATAAACACTACTGCAGCAGTGTAAAGACTACTGCAGCCATATAAACACTACTGCAGCAGTGTAAAGACTACTGCAGCCATATAAACACTACTGCAGCCACATAAACACTACTGCAGCAGTGTAAAGACTACTGCAGCCATATAAACACTACTGCAGCCATATAAACACTACTGCAGCCATATAAACACTACTGCATCTGTGTAAAGACTACTGCAGCAGTGTAAAGACTACTGCAGCCATATAAACACTACTGCAGCAGTGTAAAGACTACTGCAGCCATATAAACACTACTGCAGCCATATAAACACTACTGCAGCAGTGTAAACACTACTGCAGCCATATAAACACTACTGCAGCAGTGTAAAGACTACTGCAGCCATATAAACACTACTGCAGCCATATAAACACTACTGCAGCAGTGTAAAGACTACTGCAGCCATATAAACACTACTGCAGCCATATAAACACTACTTCAGCAGTGTAAAGACTACTGCAGCCATATAAACACTACTGCAGCAGTGTAAAGACTACTGCAGCCATATAAACACTACTGCAGCAGTGTAAAGACTACTGCAGCCATATAAACACTACTGCAGCCATATAAACACTACTGCAGCAGTGTAAAGACTACTACAGCCATATAAACACTACTGCATCTGTGTAAAGACTACTGCAGCAGTGTAAAGACTACTGCAGCCATATAAACACTACTGCAGCCATATAAACACTACTTCAGCAGTATAAAGACTACTGCAGCCATATAAACACTACTGCAGCCATATAAACACTACTGCATCTGTGTAAAGACTACTGCAGCAGTGTAAAGACTACTGCAGCCATATAAACACTACTGCAGCCATATAAACACTACTGCAGCAGTGTAAAGAATACTGCAGCCATATAAACACTACTGCATCTGTGTAAAGACTACTGCAGCAGTGTAAAGACTACTGCAGCCATATAAACACTACTGCAGCCATATAAACACTACTTCAGCAGTGTAAAGACTACTGCAGCCATATAAACACTACTGCAGCAGTGTAAAGGCTACTGCAGCCATATAAACACTACTGCAGCAGTGTAAAGACTACTACAGCCATATAAACACTACTGCATCTGTGTAAAGACTACTGCAGCAGTGTAAAGACTACTGCAGCCATATAAACACTACTTCAGCAGTGTAAAGACTACTGCAGCCATATAAACACTACTGCAGCAGTCTAAAGACTACTGCAGCAGTGTAAAGACTACTGCAGCCATATAAACACTACTGCAGCCATATAAACACTACTGCAGCAGTGTAAAGAATACTGCAGCCATATAAACACTACTACAGCCATATAAACACTACTGCAGCAGTGTAAAGACTACTGCAGCCATATAAACACTACTTCAGCAGTGTAAAGACTACTTTAGCCATATAAACACTACTGCAGCAGTGTAAAGACTACTGCAGCCATATAAACACTACTTCAGCAGTGTAAAGACTACTGCAGCCATATAAACACTACTGCAGCAGTGTAAAGACTACTGCAGCCATATAAACACTACTGCAGCCATATAAACACTACTGCAGCAGTGTAAAGACTACTGCAGCCATATAAACACTACTGCAGCCATATAAACACTACTGCAGCCATATAAACACTACTGCATCTGTGTAAAGACTACTGCAGCAGTGTAAAGACTACTGCAGCCATATAAACACTACTGCAGCAGTGTAAAGACTACTGCAGCCATATAAACACTACTGCAGCAGTGTAAACACTACTGCAGCCATATAAACACTACTGCAGCAGTGTAAAGACTACTGCAGCCATATAAACACTACTGCAGCCATATAAACACTACTGCAGCAGTGTAAAGACTACTGCAGCCATATAAACACTACTGCAGCAGTGTAAAGACTACTGCAGCCATATAAACACTACTGCAGCCATATAAACACTACTGCAGCAGTGTAAAGACTACTGCAGCCATATAAACACTACTGCAGCAGTGTAAACACTACTGCAGCCATATAAACACTACTGCAGCAGTGTAAAGACTACTGCAGCCATATAAACAGTACTGCAGCCATATAAACACTACTGCAGCAGTGTAAAGACTACTGCAGCCATATAAACACTACTGCAGCCATATAAACACTACTGCAGCAGTGTAAAGACTACTGCAGCCATATAAACACTACTGCAGCCATATAAACACTACTTCAGCAGTGTAAAGACTACTGCAGCCATATAAACACTACTTCAGCAGTGTAAAGACTACTGCAGCCATATAAACACTACTGCAGCAGTGTAAAGACTACTGCAGCCATATAAACACTACTGCAGCCATATAAACACTACTGCAGCAGTGTAAAGACTACTGCAGCCATATAAACACTACTGCAGCAGTGTAAAGACTACTGCAGCCATATAAACACTACTGCAGCCACATAAACACTACTGCAGCAGTGTAAAGACTACTGCAGCCATATAAACACTACTGCAGCCATATAAACACTACTGCAGCCATATAAACACTACTGCATCTGTGTAAAGACTACTGCAGCAGTGTAAAGACTACTGCAGCCATATAAACACTACTGCAGCAGTGTAAAGACTACTGCAGCCATATAAACACTACTGCAGCCATATAAACACTACTGCAGCAGTGTAAACACTACTGCAGCCATATAAACACTACTGCAGCAGTGTAAAGACTACTGCAGCCATATAAACACTACTGCAGCCATATAAACACTACTGCAGCAGTGTAAAGACTACTGCAGCCATATAAACACTACTGCAGCCATATAAACACTACTTCAGCAGTGTAAAGACTACTGCAGCCATATAAACACTACTGCAGCAGTGTAAAGACTACTGCAGCCATATAAACACTACTGCAGCAGTGTAAAGACTACTGCAGCCATATAAACACTACTGCAGCCATATAAACACTACTGCAGCAGTGTAAAGACTACTACAGCCATATAAACACTACTGCATCTGTGTAAAGACTACTGCAGCAGTGTAAAGACTACTGCAGCCATATAAACACTACTGCAGCCATATAAACACTACTTCAGCAGTGTAAAGACTACTGCAGCCATATAAACACTACTGCAGCCATATAAACACTACTGCATCTGTGTAAAGACTACTGCAGCAGTGTAAAGACTACTGCAGCCATATAAACACTACTGCAGCCATATAAACACTACTGCAGCAGTGTAAAGAATACTGCAGCCATATAAACACTACTGCATCTGTGTAAAGACTACTGCAGCAGTGTAAAGACTACTGCAGCCATATAAACACTACTGCAGCCATATAAACACTACTTCAGCAGTGTAAAGACTACTGCAGCCATATAAACACTACTGCAGCAGTGTAAAGGCTACTGCAGCCATATAAACACTATTGCAGCAGTGTAAAGACTACTACAGCCATATAAACACTACTGCATCTGTGTAAAGACTACTGCAGCAGTGTAAAGACTACTGCAGCCATATAAACACTACTTCAGCAGTGTAAAGACTACTGCAGCCATATAAACACTACTGCAGCAGTCTAAAGACTACTGCAGCAGTGTAAAGACTACTGCAGCCATATAAACACTACTGCAGCCATATAAACACTACTGCAGCAGTGTAAAGAATACTGCAGCCATATAAACACTACTACAGCCATATAAACACTACTGCAGCAGTGTAAAGACTACTGCAGCCATATAAACACTACTTCAGCAGTGTAAAGACTACTGCAGCCATATAAACACTACTGCAGCAGTGTAAAGACTACTGCAGCCATATAAACACTACTTCAGCAGTGTAAAGACTACTGCAGCCATATAAACACTACTGCAGCAGTGTAAAGACTACTGCAGCCATATAAACACTACTGCAGCCATATAAACACTACTGCAGCAGTGTAAAGACTACTGCAGCCATATAAACACTACTGCAGCAGTGTAAAGAATACTGCAGCCATATAAACACTACTACAGCCATATAAACACTACTGCAGCAGTGTAAAGACTACTGCAGCCATATAAACACTACTTCAGCAGTGTAAAGACTACTGCAGCCATATAAACACTCCTGCATCCATATAAACACTACTGCAGCAGTGTAAAGACTACTGCAGTCATATAAACACTACTGCAGCAGTGTAAAGACTACTGCAGCCATATAAACACTACTGCAGCCATATAAACACTACTGCAGCAGTGTAAAGACTACTGCAGCCATATAAACACTACTGCAGCCATATAAACACTACTGCAGCCATATAAACACTACTGCATCTGTGTAAAGACTACTGCAGCAGTGTAAAGACTACTGCAGCCATATAAACACTACTGCAGCAGTGTAAAGACTACTGCAGCCATATAAACACTACTGCAGCCATATAAACACTACTGCAGCAGTGTAAACACTACTGCAGCCATATAAACACTACTGCAGCAGTGTAAAGACTACTGCAGCCATATAAACACTACTGCAGCAGTGTAAAGACTACTGCAGCCATATAAACACTACTGCAGCAGTGTAAAGACTACTGCAGCCATATAAACACTACTGCAGCCATATAAACACTACTTCAGCAGTGTAAAGACTACTGCAGCCATATAAACACTACTGCAGCAGTGTAAAGACTACTGCAGCCATATAAACACTACTGCAGCAGTGTAAAGACTACTGCAGCCATATAAACACTACTGCAGCCATATAAACACTACTGCAGCAGTGTAAAGACTACTGCAGCCATATAAACACTACTGCAGCAGTGTAAAGACTACTGCAGCCATATAAACACTACTGCAGCCATATAAACACTACTGCAGCAGTGTAAAGACTACTGCAGCCATATAAACACTACTGCAGCCATATAAACACTACTGCAGCCATATAAACACTACTGCATCTGTGTAAAGACTACTGCAGCAGTGTAAAGACTACTGCAGCCATATAAACACTACTTCAGCAGTGTAAAGACTACTGCAGCCATATAAACACTACTGCAGCCATATAAACACTACTGCAGCAGTGTAAACACTACTGCAGCCATATAAACACTACTGCAGCAGTGTAAAGACTACTGCAGCCATATAAACAGTACTGCAGCCATATAAACACTACTGCAGCAGTGTAAAGACTACTGCAGCCATATAAACACTACTGCAGCAGTGTAAAGACTACTGCAGCCATATAAACACTACTGCAGCCATATAAACACTACTTCAGCAGTGTAAAGACTACTGCAGCCATATAAACACTACTTCAGCAGTTTAAAGACTACTGCAGCCATATAAACACTACTACAGCCATATAAACACTACTGCAGCAGTGTAAAGACTACTGCAGCCATATAAACACTACTTCAGCAGTGTAAAGACTACTGCAGCCATATAAACACTACTGCAGCAGTGTAAAGACTACTGCAGCCATATAAACACTACTTCAGCAGTGTAAAGACTACTGCAGCCATATAAACACTACTGCAGCAGTGTAAAGACTACTGCAGCCATATAAACACTACTGCAGCCATATAAACACTACTGCAGCCATATAAACACTACTGCATCTGTGTAAAGACTACTGCAGCAGTGTAAAGACTACTGCAGCCATATAAACACTACTGCAGCAGTGTAAAGACTACTGCAGCCATATAAACACTACTGCAGCCATATAAACACTACTGCAGCAGTGTAAAGACTACTGCAGCCATATAAACACTACTGCAGCAGTGTAAAGACTACTGCAGCCATATAAACACTACTGCAGCCACATAAACACTACTGCAGCAGTGTAAAGACTACTGCAGCCATATAAACACTACTGCAGCCATATAAACACTACTGCAGCCATATAAACACTACTGCATCTGTGTAAAGACTACTGCAGCAGTGTAAAGACTACTGCAGCCATATAAACACTACTGCAGCAGTCTAAAGACTACTGCAGCAGTGTAAAGACTACTGCAGCCATATAAACACTACTGCAGCCATATAAACACTACTGCAGCAGTGTAAAGAATACTGCAGCCATATAAACACTACTACAGCCATATAAACACTACTGCAGCAGTGTAAAGACTACTGCAGCCATATAAACACTACTTCAGCAGTGTAAAGACTACTGCAGCCATATAAACACTACTGCAGCAGTGTAAAGACTACTGCAGCCATATAAACACTACTTCAGCAGTGTAAAGACTACTGCAGCCATATAAACACTACTGCAGCAGTGTAAAGACTACTGCAGCCATATAAACACTACTGCAGCCATATAAACACTACTGCAGCAGTGTAAAGACTACTGCAGCCATATAAACACTACTGCAGCAGTGTAAAGAATACTGCAGCCATATAAACACTACTACAGCCATATAAACACTCCTGCAGCAGTGTAAAGACTACTGCAGCCATATAAACACTACTTCAGCAGTGTAAAGACTACTGCAGCCATATAAACACTCCTGCATCCATATAAACACTACTGCAGCAGTGTAAAGACTACTGCAGTCATATAAACACTACTGCAGCAGTGTAAAGACTACTGCAGCCATATAAACACTACTGCAGCCATATAAACACTACTGCAGCAGTGTAAAGACTACTGCAGCCATATAAACACTACTGCAGCCATATAAACACTACTGCAGCCATATAAACACTACTGCATCTGTGTAAAGACTACTGCAGCAGTGTAAAGACTACTGCAGCCATA
>NC_051214.1:50653958-50726458 GCF_015220715.1 Pygocentrus nattereri | reverse complement strand
AGAAAAGACCCACATACATTCCGAAAGAGACACAGAGAAAATATGAAAATATGAAAAACTGAACATTCACAAACAAACCTGATCGTCAATGGCAGCAAAAACACAAACATGAAAGTGAAAAGAACCCTAAGAACTCTTTTTTAATGTAGCAACCAACTGGAATTTCATATTCATGTGATCCTTAGTTAGACGAGTTCAGGGATGTTATGTAATATACAGTATCCCCCTTTATTAATTCAACTTGCAGTGAAAACAGGCATTATTTACACTCATAAAAAGAAGAGAAAAAAAGGAAAAAGAAACCAGTGAAACCAGTGTAACCAGTGTAACCAGTGTAACCAGTGTAAGACTCAGACTGGCTCAATAACAAAACCTCGCGAGGAGGCAGAGGAGAGTCCGGCTTGTAAAGGGTGCTGATGAGCTGACTGTAGGCAGGTGTGTGAGTGTGGGAGGAGTCAGCCTCTTAATACTCCGGACAAGCTGATCTCTGGATGAAGGAACGGCCAGCAGGCGTGACAGAGCGGCCGGTAGGTGTGATAACCAGGTCTTCCAGGTGGTTGTTAGGTGTTTTTTCTGTAGCTAAGTTTTCAAAACTCACTTATTTTCCTTTGACTTTCTTATTCAGTGTACAGGTATCATTTTATATCTGCTTTTTCCCTCAAATATCTTCAGAAAATGAGCAACTTGTCTTCAGTGACTGGATATTAAATTAATTAAATTAAATGAGAGCATTTGAGACAAAATTCTGAGGCCACCAGCGAAAATAGAATAGAGTAGCATTCTAATTCAAAATTAGATAAGAGATAAGATAAGATAAGATAAGATAAGATAAGATAAGATAAGATAAGATAAGATGATCCTTTATTAGTCCCACAGCGGGGAAATTCACAGTATTACAGCAGCAGCAGAGTAACAGGAGTGAGGCACTCAGTAATAGAAACATTATAAACATTATAAATAATAAAAAATGAGTTAAATCCCGACTATTTACAACAAAATAAGAATAATAATAAAATAAGAGTTGCATAAAATCTGCATTGCTCTTATGAACATATTGCACAAAAAATATTGAAAAATATTTGCAATCTGAATGTGTGTGTATTGTGTGTGTGTATATTGTATGTGTGTATATTGCGTGTGTATGTATATTGTGTGTGTGTATTGTGTGTGTGTGTGTATCGTGTGCATGTGTATTGCACTGCAATGCACTGACACTTACAAGAACAAGTACTGTTACAGGCACTGTCACTTTAAACCGCACTGAGACACTTTATCTAGACACTTTATCCACTGCTCTAAGTCAATATCATGCTGCTATAGCAAACTTGCACTCTGGACTTCATATTGCTGCTAACCTCCTACTCTCCCTCTCTTGTGTACTTTCTATTTATTTATCTATTTTAATAACAGCTCTTGGGTGTAAACTGGACCATGAGATCTTAATTTCGTTCCACCTCATGTACCATGTGATGTGAATGACAATAAAATCTCCTTGAATCCTTGAATCCTTGAATCCTTGTGTATGTGTTTATATTGTATGTGTGTATATTGTATGTGTGTGTATCATGTGTGTGTGTATTTTGTGTGTGTATATATTGTGTGTGTGTATATTGTGTGTGTGTGTATTGTGTGTGTGTATATATTGTGTGTGTGTGTATATTGTGTGTGTGTGTGTATATTGTGTGTGTCTATATATTGTGTGTGTGTGTATTGTGTGTGTGTGTATATATTGTGTGTGTCTGTATATTGTGTGTGTGTGTGTGTGTGTGTGTGTATATTGTGTGTGTCTGTATATTGTGTGTGTGTGTGTGTGTTTAGTGTGTGTGTGTATATATTGTGTGTGTCTGTATATTGTGTGTGTGTGTGTGTGTTTAGTGTGTGTGTGTATATATTGTGTGTGTCTGTATATTGTGTGTGTGTGTGTGTGTGTGTGTGTGTGTGGTCTACTGGGGGCAGTGCTGGTTGAACAGTCTCACAGCAGCAGGAAGGAAGGACCTGCGATTGCACTCCTTCACACACTTGGGGTGAAGCAGCCGGTCACTGAAGGTGAATTGAATTTCAAATGATATTCTTTGGAAAACTGAGTAAAAAGTAGATTTTTTGGAATTTTAATATGAATTTCAGAATTCCTCCACTCAAATATTTGTATTTGTTACTGAGAAATTTTTAAATTCAGTATTTGCCTTAAAGATGCTGCACAAACTACAGTTTTGTGTAAAATCTCCTGACAAGAAAGAAAACAAATGACATTAAATGTATACATTGTTTTACATTTGTTGTTACAATTTCAAATATAACACATCATTATGAATTTTAACATCGCTGAATAAACGAAGCTCTGACTGCCTGACTTTTTCATCTTAAACCCAAATCTAAGTGACAGCTTTACTGACTGACTACTCGAGTGTAAAAGTCATAATCAGGCCTACAATAATAAACTGTGAGTCACATTTGTGGAATAAATGCCAGGTTATTATTCCCTTTAGGATGTCCACTATAAAGCATCACTTACAGACAGAATCAGGCTGTGAAATATCATGACTGTGTTTGTGCTGAATGAATAAATCTCTGGCCCGCAGTGTGAGACTCCGAGCCTTTTAATCAGTCTTTCTGTGTCCATCTCTTTAGGAAATGGCTTTTTGAAAAAGGTTAATTTGGGCGTTTTGCCTTCATTAAATGCCAAGCCTTTAGGCAGTAATTCATTTCCTCTCCTGACATGAACACAAACATGACACGTGAACGAAACTCACTCTTTCAGATTTATGCACTGTGGACAATAAACCAAATATACACCACCATCTAGTGGTCAGTCCACATAACTACAGAAGATGCTCCTGATGTTTGCTTCTTTACCCTGATGTGTTTCATTGGGAATACAATTTAACAGGAATTTCACCAAATTTCCACAATATTACATGGTTAAGATATAAAAAGAGTTCTTTGTTGTGAAACACAAAAAATCAATAAACATCTTTTACAGATTATTGAGCGCATGTAAACAAACACACTTTCATTTTATAGTAAATTTCTTTGCTTGTGTGTAAAAAGTGATTTCAGAGCCACTCGGTTCTCCCTGATGGAAACTGTTTACCTTCAGTGTTTTGTGCTTCTGATCATTTTAATAGACGTCAGAGTCACTAATTAATGACGTTCTATTAAAAGACTGGTTTACCAAGAGAGACGCTCAGACAGTGTGATCCATAATCACCCCTATGAAAAAAAGAAAGCAGGACTTGTG
Source organism: Pygocentrus nattereri (assembly GCF_015220715.1). Classification (NCBI taxonomy): domain Eukaryota; kingdom Metazoa; phylum Chordata; class Actinopteri; order Characiformes; family Serrasalmidae; genus Pygocentrus; species Pygocentrus nattereri. The sequence goes on along the minus strand of NC_051214.1, from coordinate 50,723,220 downwards.
TACTCTGCCCGGAACAGGGTTACCGGGGCCCCACCCTGGAGCCAGGCCTGGGGGAGGGGCTCGCCAGCGAGCGTCTGGTGGCCGGGCATTTACTCATGGTGCCCGGCTGGGCCCAGCCCAAAGGAGCTACATGAGTCCCCCCTCCCATCGACCCACCACCGATGGGAGGGGCAGTAGTAGGGGTTTGGTGCATTGTGGATCGGGCAGTGTCCGAAGGCGTGGGCCTTGGTGTTCTGATCCTCGGTTGCTGAAACTGGCTTTTGGAACTTGGAACGTTACCTCACTGGCGGGAAAGGAGCCTGAGTTGGTGCGCGAGGTTGAGAGATACCGGCTAGATATAGTCGGGCTCACCTCAACACACAGCTTGGGCTCTGGGTCCAATCTTCTTGAGAGGGGCTGGACTTTATTCTTTTCTGGAGTTGCCCATGGTGAGAGGCGGCGGGCAGGTGTGGGCTTTCTCATAGCCCCTCGACTTGGTGCCTGTATGTTGGGGTTTTCTCCGGTGGACGAGAGGGTAGCTTCCCTATGCCTTCGGGTTGGGGAACGGGTCCTGACTGTTGTTTGTGCTTATGCACCAAACAGCAGTTCAGAGTACCCAGCCTTCCTAGAGTCCTTGGGAAGGGTGCTTGAAAGTGCTCCTCCTGGAGACTCGATTGTCCTACTGGGGGACTTCAACGCTCACGTGGGCAATGACAGTGAGACCTGGAGGGGTGTGATTGGGAGGAATGGCCTCTCTGATCTGAACCTGAGTGGTGTTCAGTTTTTGGACTTCTGTGAAAACCACAGTTTGTCCATCACGAACACCATGTTTGAACACAAGGATGTCCATAAGTGCACATGGCACCAGGACACCCTAGGCCGCAGTTCAATGATTGACTTTGTAGTTGTGTCATCGGACTTGCGGCCATGTGTTTTGGACACTCGGGTAAAGAGAAGAGCTGAGCTGTCAACCGATCACCACCTGGTGGTGAGTTGGATCAGGTGGTGGGGGAAGATGCCGGTCAGACCAGGTAAACCCAAACGTATAGTGAGGGTTTGCTGGGAACGTCTGGCAGAAGAACCTGTCAGATTGATCTTCAACTCACACCTCCATCAGAACTTTGACCAGATATCGGGGGAGGTGGGGGACATTGACTCAGAATGGGCCATGTTCCATTCCTCCATTGCTGAAGCGGCTGACTGTAGCTGTGGCCGTAAGGTAGTTAATCGGGCCTGTCGGGGCGGTAATCCTTGAACCCGGTGGTGGACACCCCGGGTGAGAGATGCCATCAAGCTGAAGAAGGAGTCCTACTGGGCATGGTTGGCATATATCAGGATATCAGAGGCAGCTGGCAGGTATCGACAGGCCAAGCGATCTGCGGCTTTAGTCATTGCCAAAAACCCGGGTGTGGGAAGAGTTCGGTGAGGCCTTGGAAAGTGACTTTAAGTCGGCTTCGAAAAGATTCTAGTTCTCACGCGGGAAAGGGTGGAGAGCCCTCTCTGGGTCGGGGATGAGTTCTTGCCTCAAGTGGAGGAGTTCAAGTATCTCAGGGTCTTGTTCACGAGTGATGGTACAAGGGAGCGGGAGATTGACAGGCGGATTGGTGCTGGGTCAGCAGTGATGCGGGCTCTTTACCGGTCTGTTGTGGTAAAGAAAGAGCTGAGCCATAAGGCAAGGCTCTCGATTTACCGGTCGATCTACGTTCCCACCCTCACCTGTGGTCATGAGCTTTGGGTAATGACCGAAAGAATAAGATCACGAATACAAGCGGCCGAAATGAGTTTCCTCCGCAGGGTGTCTGGGCTCTCCCTTAGAGATAGGGTGAGAAGTTCGGTCATCCGGGAGGGACTCGGAGTAGAGCCGCTGCTTCTTCACGTCGAGAGGAGCCAGCTGAGGTGGCTCAGGCATCTGGTTAGGATGCCTCCTGGACGCCTCCCTCGTGAGGTGTCACAGGCAAGTCCACCCGGGAGGAGACCCCGGGGAAGACCCAGGACACGCTGGCGTGACTATATCGCCCAGCTGGCCTGGGAGCGCATCGGAATCCCCCTTGGAGAGCTGGTGGAAGTGGCTGGGGAAAGGGAGGTCTGGGCCTCATTGCTTAGGATGCTGCCCCCGCGACCCGAACCCCGGAGAAGCGGAAGATAATGGATGGATGGATGGATGGATGGATGGATGGATGGATGGATGGATGGATGGATGGATGGATGGATGGAGGTCTAAAGGGAGGAACTTCTACTTTTACTGGAGGAATATTTTACCTCGGGGGTCTCGACTTTAACTCCAGTACAGGGTTTGTGAACTTCATCCAGAACAGCATACTGAGAAAAAAATGAAATGCAAATTGTGGCAAAAGTTACGGCGCATTTTCTTTTTGATTTTTTAATTGTTAGTTTTCTATTTCAAACTCAGCAAATAAACAGAAAATGTGTTCTGTCTAGAGAATTGTGTTCGATCAAGCCTGGAGTAAACTCTGCAGTGGAGTAGTTCTCCTGGGGGACATATGAAGACCACTTTTTAGGAGTTAGGGACCCTCCAGTGTCAATAATGCACTACAGTGCCCTCTAGTGATAAGTGGATATGAAAAACACAATATATAGTAAGTGCAGAAGAAAAAATGGAAATGTCACTGATTTATAGAAGATACGCTTTCAAGCATGCAGAGTCAAATACAGCAGATCTGTGAGAATAAGAGTGAAAACTGAATAATTCATAGCAGATACTGGATAATTCATTGTAGATACTGCATAATTTATACTACATACTGAAGAATTCATAGTAGATACTAAGTAATTTATAGTACATTCTCAATAATTCATTGTAGATATTGAATTAATTATAATAGATGCTGAATAATTCATAGCAGATACTGTGAATGATTTATGGTAGATTTATTCATTGTATAATTATTCATAGTAGTTACTGAAAAGTCATAAAAGATTCTAAATGAGTCATAATAAACACTGAATAATTCATAGTAGATGATGAATAATTCATATCGGTTCCTGAATACTAATATTTTTTAATGAAATTAAATGAATGAAGGCCCTGTGATGGACTCGACCTGTCCAGGGTGTATCCTGTCCAGCGATAGGCTCCAGCACCCAACATCCCCCAAAATCTAGTCTTTAAAGATGCTTCGTCGTTGGTTCTTCTGTAAAAAGAATAGTTATTTTTAGAACCGTGAGTTCTATATAGAATCATTTGTATGCTTAAATGGTTCTCTGCATGGTGAAATGGTTCTCCAGTTTAATGGGGAAAGTGTTATATATGGTTCTATATAGCACCAAAAAGCTTATACTACTGTTACAAACTTGACACCGTAACAATGCAAGAACGCTTTTTGGTGCAAAGTTAAACCAAACGAAACATAATGAGTGCATTTGATCATGCAGAGAACAACTTAAGCATAAGAAGGTTCTAAACAGATCTCTGGACTGCAAAAAGAGCCAAGAACCCTTGAAGAAACATCATTTTCTGAAGAGCGTACACTGTCCTTCAGTACACTGTCTCTTCTCCACTCTTCTACAACTTTCTACAGCCTTCCTGATGAAATCCAGTGTCTTCATGTAAAGCTCTGCGTGGCCACTAGATGGCGCCCAGTCAGCATCTTTAAGAATCAGTAAGCTTAGCAATGCCCTGATGGAGCTCTACCAGTGAGAGGATAAGACAGAGAAATAAAAACTCCTGCTTTAATGACGGTGTGTTATAACCAAAGCCAGATTAAAGGGGAACTCCACTGATTTCATCAGAATGAAATGGTTAAGATGTAAACAGAGTCGTTCAGAGTGGTTTGGTGTGAAATGCTCCACTGTAGAACTCACTGACTGATGCCTGAGACATGATAGTTTTTAGAGCTTAAACTCCATACATTAAATGCTGTGAGTCAAAATAGTCCTCAGATACTTCCACTATTTTCCCATCATCACCATTCCACAAAACACGTGTAGGTTCACTGGTGGTTTGGGATAGTATTTGTGCTGTAGTCAAGGCGACCCCTGGTTCCTATCACCACCACTGTAAAGAAATCTGAACCATCATTCTGAATCACTCTGTTTACATCCCACTCACACTCAATTACAGGGAATTTTGGAAAATAGTCTGGAATTCACCTTTAATAAACTTATCCCGTTGTAAATCTTCTTCTGACTGTGTTCATCTACCTTTAATGAAAACAACACATCATGACTACTGGCTACTGCTCCTATGTTTGTTTGAGTTTATTATAATGTTATATAGTGTTCTAATGACATAATCCCACTAACTGGCCAGATAAATGCTTCAAAGCAGTTTTTTAAGACTGTTGTACAGAGCTGTGTGATACTGTAGCTCCGCCCTTCTCTGACTGTGATCGAGCTTTTTGAGTTATTAGTGGTTTTATTATGTGAGGCGTGCACAATGTGGGGCAGTGCTGAGATTTGGCCACATTAATGTAAACAGTGGTCTGAAATGAAACGCGCTGGGAGAGCATCAGACAGCCCAGCTCATCATACTCGCTTTTTAATGTATTTTTAATGTAAAAAGTGGTTTGACAACTATGTTTCATAGCATGCAGTTTACCCAGAACATAAACACAACATCTCAGCCTGAATTTCTCACAGAGCTGCGTAAGAGCAGCTGTTGCACTGGCCTCGCCAGGAGATGGCGCTGTTCACATTCACAGTGGAGTTTAACTGGCAGTTAAATGTATAAAATGATTCTTATACACCAGCCCTGTACAACTTTTAAAGTTTACAAATAATTAGTAGAAAGCTGTTTTTAATAAATAACCGAACTCATTAATGTATTAATTAATGTTAGACGTGTGCAGAATGATTAATGATCAGAGCTGCAGAGGAAGCTCAAATTACTGCATGGAATAAATATACATATGTCAAAGGTGACAACCACATATTGAAGTGGAAAACTCGACTTAATGCTGCCAATATGCTTGAAATATCAAGTAAAACATCTGAAATATCTTTTGATGTCTAGTTTAGAGTATTAAAATCTGCACTGTGTAATCACTGCATATAGAATAAGAAAGATTATGTACATTTACATTTACAACATTTAGCAGAGGCTTTTTTCCAGGCTGACTTACAAAAAGTGCTTTGGCTAATTAGAGAAAGTCTCTCTGCTGGTCACCAGTAGGTTAGAGAGAAAGACGGTCCTGAGCTCAGATACTGATAGAAACACAGTCACTGATACAGAGAGAGAAGGAGCAGAGCTGAACACAGAACAGTGCAATACAACACACTATAACACACTAAAACACACTACAATACACTACAACACACTACAACACACTACAACACACTACAATACACTATAACACACTACAACACACTACAATACACTACAATACAATTCATAAGTGCAGTGCAACACACTACAATCAATACTTCACTCAGTGCTGATTTAAGTGCTGTGTAAAGAGACGGTCTTCAGTCTGCGTTTGAAGACAGTGAGAGACTCGGCTGTTCGGGCAGCCAGTGGGAGTTCATTCCCCCACCTGGGCTCCAGTACAGAGAACATTCTCAACGCTTGTCTTCCACACGCCATGAAGGACGGCGGGTCAAGCCGAGCTGTACTCGAAGCTTGAAGGGCTCGTGGTCCAGTTCCAGATTTCACCATTGCCATCAAGTCTGTAGGGGCTGGTCCATTTCTGGCTTTGTAGGCCAGCATTAGGGTTTAAATCTGATGCAGCTACAGGAAGCCAGTGAAGGGAGCGCAGCAGTGGGGTGACGTGGCTGAACTGGGGCAGATTGAAGACGAGCCGTGCTGCCGCATCCTGGATGAGCTGCAGAGGCTTGATGGCCGCATGGGAAGACCAGCCAAGAGCGAGTTGCAGTAGTCAAGCCTTGAGATGACCAGAGACTGCACGAGCACCTGGGCGGCCTCTCGAGTGAGACAGGGTCAGATCCTCCAGAGAAACCTGCATGACCGAGTCAGGTTCACGATGTGAGCCGAGAACGATAACTGGCCATCCAGAATCACACCAAGACTTCTTGCTTCAACTGAACAATCAGAGTTCTCGAATTAAATGGCAAGATCAGGATGAGGACCTGCACAAACCCAATTCCAAAAAAGTTGGGACGCTGTGAAAAATACAGAATGCAATGATTTGCAAATCTCATAGACCACATTTTACTCACAATAGAACATAGAACACATGACGCCGTGGATAGGGCTGCCCACCTCTTCGGGCAAGTGTGCTCACTGCCCCCTAGTGTGTGTGTGTGTGTTCACTAGTGTGTATGTGGTGTTTCACTGCACGGATGGGTTAAATGCGGAGGTGGAATTTCCCCCTTGTGGGATCAAAAAAGTATCACTCATCACTTAAAAGCCAGCATCCATGATGGTATAGGGGAGCATAAATGCACATGGCATAGGTGTCTTACACGTCTGTCAAGGCACCATTAATGCTAAACGAAATATACAGCTTTTGGCAACATATGCTCCCATTCAGACAGCGGGCTTTCAGGGAAGGCCTTGCATATTTCAGCAAGACAATGCTTAACCACATGCTACATCCATCACAACAGCATGGCTTTGTAGAAGAAGAGTCTTGGTGCTGAACTGGCCAGCCTGCAGTCCAGACCTTTCACCAATTCAAAACATTTGGCACTTCATGAAATGAAAAATCCATCAAAGAAGACCCAGAACTGTGGAGCTGCTAGAATCCTACATCAGACAAGAACGGGACAACATTCCTCTCCTAAAACTCCAGCAACTGGTCTCCTCACTTCCCAGACATTTATAAACAGTTGTTAAAAGAAGAGGAGAGGCTACACAGTGGCAGACGGTGCGGCCCATCATTTTCTAAAAGAGCTAAAGTTTTTCATGAAATGGTAAAATGTCTCACTTTCAACATCTGATATGTGTCCTTTGTTCTATTGTGAGTAAAATATGGGTCAATGAGATTTGCACTTTGTTGGGGCGGCACGGTGGCGCAGTGGGTAGCGCTGTCGCCTCACAGCGAGGAGGGTCTGCGTCCGATTCCCCGGCCGGGTGACCGGGGTCCTCTCTGTGTGGAGTCTGCATGTTCTCCCCGTGTCTGCGTGGGTTTCCTCCGGGTTCTCCGGTTTCCTCCCACAGTCCAAAGACGTGCAGTCAGGCCAACTGGACATGCTAAACCGCCCCTGGGTGTGAGTGACTGTCTGTGTCTGTCTGTCTGCCCTGCGATGGACTGGCGACCTGTCCAGGGTTCATCCTGCCTTCCGCCTGATGACTGCTGGGATAGGCTCCAGCATCAACCCTGTGACTCTGAGAGCGAAGCAGCTTAAAAAATGTGTATTTTGTTTTTATTCACATTTATTTACATTTTACACAGCATCCCAACTTTTTTGGAATTGAGGTTGTATACACAAAACAAAAGTAAAAACACTCATTATTATTATTATTATTATTATTATTATTATCATTATTATTATTATTATTATTATCACAACATTCCTTCACAATTCAGTGTTTGAGATGTACACACAGTGGTTCTGAGTGGTTTGGTGTGGAAAGGATCAGATTTCTTTTATTATCCAAAGCCACCAGTGAACCTCCATGTGTCTTCTGAGCTTTGCATGGAATGTTGGTGATGGGAAAATATTGAAAAATCTGAAATAATGTTTTTTTGGGGGGACTATTTTCTCCTCACAGCACCTTGCATGTATCCTTCCACCATGAATGGATTTTAAGTTCTCAAAACGATCATAAAACAGTGTCTCGGGCATCAGGCAGTGAATTCAGAACTAAACTATGTTGCCAAAAGTATTTGCTCGTCTGCCTTCACATGCATATGAACTTGATTGACAACCCAATCTTTTTTAATAGGGTTTTGCAGTCTCCGCTCTAATTCATCCCAAAGGTGTTCTATGGGGTTGAGGTCAGGACTCTGTGCAGGCCAGTCAAGTTCTTCCACACCAAACTGGCTCATCCACGTCTTTATGGACCTGCTTTGTGCACTGGTGCTCAGTCATGTTGGAGCAGGAAGGGGCCGTCCCCAAACTGTTCCCACAAAGTTGGGAGCATGAAATTGTCCAAAATCTCTTGGAGCTGAAGCTTTAAGAGTTCCTTTCACTGGAACTAAGGGGCCGAGCCCAACTCCTGAAAAACAACCCCACACCATGATCCCCCCTCCACCAAACTTTACACTCGGCACAATGCAGTCAGTCAAGTACTGTCTCCTAGCAACCATCAAACCCAGACTCGTCCATCGGATTTCCAGACGGAGAAGCGTGATTGGTCACTCCAGAGAACTCGTCTCCACTGCTCTAGAGTCCAGTGGTGGCGCTTTACTCCACTGCATTCCACGCTTTGCACTGCGCTTGGTGATGTAAGGCTTGGATGCAGCTGCTCGGCCATGGAAACCCATTCCATGAAGCTCTCTACGCTGTTCTTGAGCTGATCTGAAGGCCACATGAAGTCTGGAGGTCTGTAGTGATTGACTCTGCAGAAGGTTGGTGACCTCTGTGCACTATGCCCCTCAGCATCCGCTGACCGCTCTGTCATTTTACGTGAGTTTCTCTAGAACACAGCATTTCACACACTGCTACAAGGAACCCTTTTTGTCACCTTTATTTTAAAAATGAAGGTGTACCTTTCTAGGTTTGCAGCATTTTTTATGATTATAAATGACTGGAACTTTCATGAATGTGTCAGACCTGCTGAGAAATGAAGAGCTGATTTGAGTTCTGTCAGATCTATTTCGGTGTCTGGACTGATTTATGGAGCTCCCTAAATGTATAAATGATGATTATAGTGATTCAATCTCGCTCCACACTTTCCTCTTTGACAGAAAGTGCTCAGAGATGAGGAACACTGGAGCTGTGGATTTCTGCTATAAAGAGAATTCACCACTGTACCCTCACGCTCTTAAACATTGAAGGTTCTTGAACGGTTCTTGGCCTGGACTAAAAAAATCTTGACTGGTATAGAACCCACTCTATGTGAAAATTATTTTGAGGCTTTCAAATATATTAGTTTCAGAGGTGATCAGAGGTGAGCCTTCTGATCACAAGCCCAGTTGGCTGACCTCCAGCTCATGACTACCCCAAAAATGGGGTCAGTGGCCTGAATGGAGCTTGAACTCCTTCGGACCTTGGCATTATTAGCACCACGCTCTAACCAACGAGACAATAGAACCTGCTGTGCTGTGTAGAACCATTTTCAAAAATGTTCTACATAGAACTACATAAGACTGCACTTAGAACATGCAGGCATATATGGATCAAAATTAGGTAAACTTTATACTTTTTATATTATGGAATCACTTTATACTGTTTACACAGTCATACAATTTACACTAATAATGCAAAACAGTCGCCTACTGTTGTTTTCATGTCTGAAATTCTGACTCGTTAGCATTTTAAAAGTTTGTCAGTCAGTCCCTCAGTCTGTGTCAGTCAGTCAGTCAGTCAGTCAGTCAGTCAGTCAGTCAGTCAGTCAGTCTGTTATTTAGTTGTTCAGTTGGTCAGTCAATAAATCGGTCAGATGTTCAGTCAATCATTTGGACCTTCATTCATTCATTCATTCATTCAGTCAGTCAGTCAGTCAATCAGTCAGTCAGTCAGTCAGTCTGTTATTTAGTTGTTCAGTTAGTCAGTCAGTAAATCGGTCAGATGTTCAGTCAATCATTTGGACCTTCATTCATTCATCCATTCATTCATTCATTCACTCAGTCAGTCAGTCAGTCAGTCATTCAGACTGTCAGTCAGTCGGTTGGTCAGACTTTCATTCAGTCAGTCAGTCAGTCAGTCAGTAAGACATTCAATGTCAGTCAGTCAGTCAGTCAGTCAGTCAGTCAGTCATTCGGTCAGTTAGTTTCTGTATTGTGTTCATGCTGCTGTCCATGGTGCTTAAACTGTCTGGACTGTTTGTTTAACCCCCTAAAATGACAGACCTAACACATCCTAATGCTTATTATTTTATAATTAGAATATTACATTATTTTTACATTAATGAATTAGGTTTTAAAAATATGTTATAGCACAAATACAAATCATACTAATACAATAAGTAATGACTTCATGTATGTCAATGGGTTTATTTTACTTCCTGCCCTCTCTTTGAGGATTATCAGTGTTGTTTGTAGTTATAATACCTGCTTGGTCTAATCAGTGCCTCGTTATGTTAAATGAGCTGCTGCTGATGGAGTTTCATAAATCCATGAGATGCAAGAGGAGAAATCTAGAGCTAAACTTTGTTCCTCAAACTAACTCACAAGATATCCAAAAGCCAAAAATGAAGTTCTTGTTTTTTTTTTATTTATATTTATTCAGAATATATATTGTGTAAGACTTTATATGCAAATGGTCGCTGTCATAACAGGCATACACACTGACCACTGACTGACCCTCCTAATCTCTTTGCCTGCACCATCTATTCCTCTCTTCTCAGACACATCAAACTGCTGCTCTACAAACCTGTTAGAACATTGACATTGATCTAAACCCCATTAAAACAACGTGGATTAATAACAGCGAGACAGTAACTGGCAGCTACTCCCTGAAAAGCAACAGATGAAGGATCTCAGTTGTTCTGCTTGTGTTTTAAAAACCAGACACCAGCATTACTGTCTAAACATTTCTGCTCAGTCCTCCTGCTAAAGTGCATCATTCTGTGAAGAGCGGATGTCTGACGAACGTGTAAATGATTCTGCTGAAGGTGAATCGAATGTAAACACCGTGAAGGTGTTATGTAAGGGGGAACATCACGTTTACCACACCCCCACACACCCCCCCTTCCCCGGAAGGAGCCCACAGCAGCCTCCTTCATCATCCTCACTGCAGCTGTGGTCTTTACGAGACACTGACCAGTCAGGAATGTCATGAAGAGGGAGCTTTTCGCCAATCCTCCTGAACCTGCAGAGCTCTAGAGCTGCTGGAGATCCCTCTGCCCTGACAGCTCTCCGCCAGTAGGCGTATGGGCAGCAGATGGAGGGGATATGAAGGGCTGAGGCGAGCCAAAACCTGACCACTGAAGCTCCATTGTGTAACGCACTCCAGTACCGCAGCCTGCTGGAGAGCCTGGACGATGTAGAACCCGGAGGAACTTCTCTTTCGAGAGACGCTGCATCGCAGCAGCAATGAAGCTCCCAGTCTGGGCTTTCTCAGCAGCCGCGAGCGAGTGCCTGCTGCGTTAGCGACTGGCGCATTTTAGCGATTTTTAAACTCGTTGTCGAGCGCATTTTTTCTCCCATCTGAAGATGAAATTTCCAACGGAAAACCCCAGGAAGCCAGGGACCAACCTCGGACCACCTCCAGGTGGGTAGAGCGCGCGTGCATTAAACATGCCCCGTGGTAACGAGTTAATCGATCTGTGCCGCAAATGTACATTTTACTACTAAACGCAAGCGGTGCGTGAGGCTGCCTTTGATCGCGCTTTCACCCAAATATGCGCGTCCGTTCGTGCTGCATGGGCTGTAGCCGCGTGGGCAGAAGTTTTGTATGGGCATCGTGTTCCTCATCACGCTCCAGCTGGCACGGTGGGCACGAAAAGTCCACGCGCAAACAGCGCCGTGCAAACGAGCCAAACATGTTCACACAAACCGACCGTTGCTATTCAAGTGTGTGTGTGTGTGTGTGTGTGTGTGTGTGTGTGTGTGTGTTGGGAAGAACCAAGGCTGATGTTCACATTTTCCTGTCCATTTTTTGTTCCATTCTGGCGCGAGGCATTTAAGGAGGAACGGACAATTCTCAACCAAGAGGCCAAAACCTGAGCTTTGTTCCTGGCGCCTACAGACCAAACAGCGCCAGTTCGACCTGCGCTGTAGAGCTGCTGGTGTCAGAACACGAGCGGACGCTCCTGCTCCTTACGCAGCGTTACGGGTGCTGCATGATGAACAGCCACATTACCTCACGGCTCTGTGCGCGAGGGAGGGGTTGGGGTAGCCCCTCAGATCATCCTAACCATACACGACAGCCAGTAAATGTGTCCAAACACGGGCTGCAGAGCTCCGCTAGTTTATTGCAGAGCACCCGTTTGCGGGAATCTGCGTTTCTCACGCGAGCCGCACATCCATCAGCCACGACAGCGCGTCCACATAGCACGACTGCAGATGATGCAAGCAGCATCATGTGGAAGTCACGATGTATATTCTTCACGTTCAGCTCTGGCATTAACGCGCGTGCTTTCTTTCATTGCTGAATCTGTTTTGCGCATGTTTACAATACAAATTACAGCACTGACGCAACAGGGAGCAAAATCTGGGCTCGTGCAGCGCGAAGAAATCCCACTTTAGGGCACTGCAGCGCGAGACAACACCAACAAAAGATGCTATTCAGCAGGCAGAGAGTGCTGCAGGCTGCAAACATCCCGGATTACTCTTAGTGCAGTTCGCTGTAGACAGGTCCATCTCTAAACACGCACTCTTAACAAAGACGGCTGGAACCACGACCACTCAGAAAGCATTTGCATACCTATTTTTTTTTTCCCATGGTGATATGGTTGTTCAGATCCATGGAGAACGTGTGGGTTCTGTATAGCACCAAAAAGGGGTTCTTCTGTTGATATAAGCTTGATAATGTACCAATAGAAGAACCTTTTTGGTGCTACAAAGAACTTTCTTTCAAAAAAAGTTCCATACAGGCCAAACACAACACATTCTCCATCAATCTGGAGAACGGTTCTACCATGGAAAGAACCGTTAAAGCGTGCAGAGGGTTCTTTGAGTGTTCATGGTTCTATACACACTCATCGTCTCTACTAAAGAGCCCTTGATGAACCATCTTTTTAAGAGTGTAGGGATGGCATGACATCACTTTTTCTCTCCAGTACTGATGCTGATATAAAGGGATGAGTCTGGCAGAAAATCTCAAACTCGGAAGCTCAAACAGTTTTTGGAAAATGCTTCTTTCTCTCAGCCACTAGAACTGCATCCAGGTCTCAGTAAGTTGGTGCAAACTCACCAATGTGCTTTAGAGCGCAGTATGACTTACTGTAACTGGATTTAGAATAAAAGCTTATAATAAACATGAAAATGAATGAGGATCTTCTGGTTGTTGCTTCCAGTTGTTTGCAGCATTACAGCTCTGCTTCACAGTGTTTGGACTTCGTGCTCCACTAGCTGATCCACATCTATGGATCTTCTGTTATAGACTGAACAAGCTGGTGGATGTAAAATATTACCTAGATTTGCACTCCAGCCTCCGTTAGTGTTTTCAGGGTGCATTTATATGTGTAGTTTGGTTCTTTCAGTCCAGAATAAAGCAGAAAATGTACAAATCAAATCAAATTTATTTGTAGCGCTTCGTACAACGAATGTTGTCGCAAAGCAGCTTCAGAGAATTCCAGAAAAGACAGAGTTTTAACAAGAAGTGTAAAACCCCCAGGTGAGCAAGCCAGGGGGCAACAGTGGCCAGGAGAACCTCCCTCAGAGCTGAGGAAGAAACCTTAGGAGGAACCAGGCTCACCAGGGGGACCCGTCCTCCTCTGGTCAGACTACCTACAGAGTTATTATATTACTAATATTAATAGCAGTAATATTAGTAGTAGGAATAGCTGGGAGTCTATAAAAACGTCAGTGTAGGGTGGGCAGCTGGTCCAGGGCAGGTGGTGGCAGCTGGGGCATTTCAGCATTTACACTGTCGCATTTCAGCACAAACATTCTTAAATGGTAGAGTGAGCATCACACTGAACACTCTCTCTACCATATAACATCACGATCTCTTTTTCCCTTAGAATTAAACAGGCTGTTTTGGTTACTGCGGCTTTAAAACTGACACATGTAAATTAGCTCTGTTCTGATTGGCTGTTCTGTATTGCATCTCATTCAAAAAACAGTCCAGGCTGAAACACTCGTTATAACTTCACCTTAAGTGTGGTGTTGTAGGCTTTAGGCATGGTTCTTCAAATTGGGTTTATTTCATTGTAACCAAACCTGCACAGTGTGGAGATGCACTCAGCCACCCCATCAGATCAGTGTGCTTGCAGGGTTCTGCTGCAGGCATTCAGCTTTAATGGGTTTTCAGACAGCTCATAACATCATTAGACACTCAGTGCCTTCTCTGCACATCTGCAGCAAAGAAATGGATACCTAAGACCTGAGATCCTTTATTTTGAAGCTCAAATGCTAGACATGAGCTGATAGAACAATTTTATTTAATTATATTTGTCCAACTCTTTATTATGGTTTATGACATCATCGTAATATTGATCATTTTCCAGTCCGTCTTTAACTCTTATATTCATCAGGCTGTTTTTATTATTATGATATATGTTTAAGAGTTCTGTTCTGATTGCTTATGTCACTGGAAAAGCTGTCTGGGTAAACACTGTATAAATTTGCATGAGTGGGTGGGGCTAAACTTCTATAAACTGAATAGGCAGATGCATGTAAATAAGCTGACTTTGAAGTTGCAAAAACAGTTAGTTCTAGGATTTTTTCAGATTATTTTTAGTTGTATAATAAAGGCAACATATAATAACATGCCCAATAATGTAACACAGCATTTTAACTGATAATGTATTGCATTAATAATACAAAATGTAATATCATATTACATTATTAAAACTATAAAATCTTCAGTTTAACTTTGTTTAATATTTGAGACCTTATTAGATCATTGAGAAGAACAGAAGGTACCGCTGTTAGCCCTCCGGTTCAGTTCAGGTTAAATATGACTTTTTTTCTTTGATGTAAATATAATTTCTTTCATTTGAAGACTTTGGAAAAGGCTAGATGTGTTACATCCTCCATGTTGAAAAAAAAAATCAGCAAAAATATCAACTTACAAATATTTATTTACAATAATATAAAAATGTATTTCACATAACCAACCTGAATATGTAGTAAATTACTGATAATTTAATAATGTATTGATTTATTAACATTATCACTTAATACTGGGTTCTATTTGCCATTTAATGTATAATAAACATATAGTGAATACTTGAAAATTCATTGAAATCTACTCTGTAAATAAACAGCATATGATACTAAACTCATAGCAACTCAAGAGGTTTATAAATGGCATTCATTAATGTTCAAAGCACTTCAAATGAGCTCCTTATTAAATTTGAATGTATGGATATTGTACGGAAGTCATGCACAGACTCAAGTAATGCATATTAATGTGAAATGTCATTATTGTAGGTTTAATCGTGAATACTTTTTGGATGATGATAAAGGCATTATAACAGATGCATATGAATATATTGAAGACTGTCATGTGTAGCATTCATATTATGAAAAGGAGGAAGGAAAGTTTTAATGTATTCATGAACACAAAGTTTACTGTAAGCATTACTGGCAGTGTTTCCATTCAATTACATTGTACACAATGTATTTCATGAATGATTTAAAATGATCATGTGACTGTAATAGAGTGTTACTGTACAGTTCATCAATATGCCACGAATGCTCAATGTATATGTTATAGATTCTTGCAGCGGCACTTTGCATTGCTTTGGCTTATGTTTGCCCTTTTTTCTAAGTTGCTCTGGATGAAAGCATCTGCTAGATGACTACATGGAAATGTCTATGCAATATACTCAAAGGGCCATGATGTTTTTACACCAACACATCTCATGTTTACCCTGACTCAACATCTACCACACTGCACTGAAGCACAGAAAGCTAGTCTTACAAACGCTTAGGATGGGAAGTATCCTCCTCATCCGACGTGGCTCCCCGCCTTATGGTTTTTCTCTCCATGGAGTTCATGGATTTGATGCTCAGTCTCAGTTTCTCAGTGTCACTGCAGCCACATTTCTAACTACCTCTGTTTGTCTCTTCTGCAGTGGCAGTGCAGACCAACCTGGTTCCACCGAAGAAGGTCCAGCCAGGGATGCTGCAGTCCAGCCTGGTGCAGGCCAGCGTGGCCACCATGCAGAACCCAATGGGCTGCGCCGTACCTCGTCTGTCAGTGTCTCGGCCGGCCAGCATGGTGGCCAGCATGGAGGCGGTGGCCGACGGCTCAGCACTGCTGACCGTCATGAAATGGAAGACAGTGCTGGCCGTGTTTGTGGTGGTGGTGGCCTATCTAGTCGCTGGTGGCCTGGCTTTCCGAGCACTGGAGCAGCCGTTCGAGAGTAACCAGAAGGACACCATCACTGCAGAGAAGGCCGCCTTTCTGCAGAAGCATCCTTGCGTCACGCCCGTTGAGCTGGAGGAGCTCATCAAGGTAATTAAACTCTCTGGGGGCCTCATTCTTAGGCTGTGGTCATTAGGAGTGTAAAAATGCGTTGTGATGCATTGATCTGTAAGTGGCAATTTAACTGCATGTTAGAATTTAACTGTAGCTGGACAGAGTAATATCCAATAAAGTATAAAATCATGTTTCTCCAAAACAAATTTCTCAACCTCCTTTGAAATGTAAACTTTAAAGCTTGAGGTATTGTTTTCTACATTTAACTAAAATGAAACAGTTACATTTGTGTTTTTGGAGTATTTTTAAGAACAATTCTGAATTGTAGCCAAACAGTTAAACCAAACTGTGGTGAAAATTAAGATTAGTGATGCATTTATCATTTTCTCAGAAATGATCAGGTCAGATCAGGTCAGAAAATTACACCCTACATAATAGGAAAGTCTGGAGGGTTCTCGTTAGACAAAACGTCCTCTGGGGTCTCAGGTCCAGGCTAACACAAGAACCTCATCGATCTGCTGCTCATCTGAGCTCCATACTAAATGACATTGCAGATAAAAATAGGTATCTGGTGGTGTGACAGAACCAAATCCTGGCACATGAGTAGCGTGTGTAGACTGATTGTTAGGGTACCAGCAGTGTGTTTGGTCTGGTTATTGGTGTAGATATGGTGTGTTTGGTCTTGCTGGTGTAAAGAAAGCTTTTTCAGTCTGCCTGTTGGTGTAGAGGACATGTGTTTGTTCTGGCTGTTGGTGTAGAGGACATGTGTTTGGTCTGGCTGTTGGTGTAGAGGACATGTGTTTGGTCTGGCTGTTGGTGTAGAGGACATGTGTTTGGTCTGGCTGTTGGTGTAGAGGACATGTGTTTGGTCTGGCTGTTGGTGTAGAGGACATGTGTTTGGTCTGGCTGTTGGTGTAGAGGACATGTGTTTGGTCTGGCTGTTGGTGTAGAGGACATGTGTTTGGTCTGGCTGTTGGTGTAGAGGAAACGTGTTTGGTCTGGCTGTTGGTGTAGAGGACATGTGTTTGGTCTGGCTGTTGGTGTAGAAGACATGTGTTTGGTCTGGCTGTTGGTGTAGAGGAAACGTGTTTGGTCTGCCTGTTGGTGTAGAGGAAATGTGTTTGGTCTGGCTGTTGGTGTAGAGGAAACGTGTTTGGTCTGGCTGTTGGTGTAGAGGAAACGTGTTTGGTCTGGCTGTTGGTGTAGAGGAAACGTGTTTGGTCTGGCTGTTGGTGTAGAGGAATTGTGTTTGGTCTGGCTGTTGGTGTAGAGGAATTGTGTTTGGTCTGGCTGTTGGTGTAGAGGAATTGTGTTTGGTCTGGCTGTTGGTGTAGAGGAAATGTGTTTGGTCTGGCTGTTGGTGTAGAGGACATGTGTTTGGTCTGGCTGTTGGTGTAGGGGAAACGTGTTTGGTCTGGCTGTTGGTGTAGAGGAAATGTGTTTGGTCTGGCTGTTGGTGTAGAGGAAATGTGTTTGGTCTGGCTGTTGGTGTAGAGGAAACGTGTTTGGTCTGGTTGTTGGTGTAGAGGACATGTGTTTGGTCTGGTTGTTGGTGTAGAGGAATTGTGTTTGGTCTGGCTGTTGGTGTAGAGGAAACGTGTTTGGTCTGGCTGTTGGTGTAGGGGAATTGTGTTTGGTCTGGCTGTTGGTGTAGAGGAAACGTGTTTGGTCTGGCTGTTGGTGTAGGGGAATTGTGTTTGGTCTGGCTGTTGGTGTAGAGGAAACGTGTTTGGTCTGGCTGTTGGTGTAGGGGAATTGTGTTTGGTCTGGCTGTTGGTGTAGAGGAAATGTGTTTGGTCTGGCTGTTGGTGTAGAGGACATGTGTTTGGTCTGGCTGTTGGTGTAGAGACAGTATGTTTGGTCTGGCTGTTGGTGTAGAGGAATTGTGTTTGGTCTGGCTGTTGGTGTAGAGGAAACGTGTTTGGTCTGGCTGTTGGTGTAGAGGAATTGTGTTTGGTCTGGCTGTTGGTGTAGGGGAATTGTGTTTGGTCTGGCTGTTGGTGTAGAGGAAACGTGTTTGGTCTGACTGTTGGTGTAGGGGAATTGTGTTTGGTCTGGCTGTTGGTGTAGAGGAAACGTGTTTGGTCTGGCTGTTGGTGTAGGGGAATTGTGTTTGGTCTGGCTGTTGGTGTAGAGGAAATGTGTTTGGTCTGGCTGTTGGTGTAGAGGACATGTGTTTGGTCTGGCTGTTGGTGTAGAGACAGTATGTTTGGTCTGGCTGTTGGTGTAGAGGAATTGTGTTTGGTCTGGCTGTTGGTGTAGAGGAAACGTGTTTGGTCTGGCTGTTGGTGTAGAGGAATTGTGTTTGGTCTGGCTGTTGGTGTAGAGGACATGTGTTTGGTCTGGCTGTTGGTGTAGAGGAAATGTGTTTGGTCTGGTTGTTGGTGTAGAGGACATGTGTTTGGTCTGGTTGTTGGTGTAGAGGAATTGTGTTTGGTCTGGCTGTTGGTGTAGAGGACATGTGTTTGGTCTGGCTGTTGGTGTAGGGGAATTGTGTTTGGTCTGGCTGTTGGTGTAGAGGAAACGTGTTTGGTCTGGCTGTTGGTGTAGGGGAATTGTGTTTGGTCTGGCTGTTGGTGTAGAGGAAATGTGTTTGGTCTGGCTGTTGGTGTAGAGGACATGTGTTTGGTCTGGCTGTTGGTGTAGAGACAGTATGTTTGGTCTGGCTGTTGGTGTAGAGGAATTGTGTTTGGTCTGGCTGTTGGTGTAGAGGAAACGTGTTTGGTCTGGCTGTTGGTGTAGAGGAATTGTGTTTGGTCTGGCTGTTGGTGTAGAGGACATGTGTTTGGTCTGGCTGTTGGTGTAGAGGAAATGTGTTTGGTCTGGTTGTTGGTGTAGAGGACATGTGTTTGGTCTGGTTGTTGGTGTAGAGGAATTGTGTTTGGTCTGGCTGTTGGTGTAGAGGACATGTGTTTGGTCTGGCTGTTGGTGTAGGGGAATTGTGTTTGGTCTGGCTGTTGGTGTAGAGGAAACGTGTTTGGTCTGGCTGTTGGTGTAGGGGAATTGTGTTTGGTCTGGCTGTTGGTGTAGAGGACATGTGTTTGGTCTGGCTGTTGGTGTAGAGACAGTATGTTTGGTCTGGCTGTTGGTGTAGAGGAATTGTGTTTGGTCTGGCTGTTGGTGTAGAGGACATGTGTTTGGTCTGGCTGTTGGTGTAGAGGACATGTGTTTGGTCTGGCTGTTGGTGTAGAGGACATGTGTTTGGTCTGGCTGTTGGTGTAGAGGAATTGTGTTTGGTCTGGCTGTTGGTGTAGAGGAAACGTGTTTGGTCTGGCTGTTGGTGTAGAGGAATTGTGTTTGGTCTGGCTGTTGGTGTAGAGGAATTGTGTTTGGTCTGGCTGTTGGTGTAGAGGAAACGTGTTTGGTCTGGCTGTTGGTGTAGAGGAAACGTGTTTGGTCTGGCTGTTGGTGTAGGGGAATTGTGTTTGGTCTGGCTGTTGGTGTAGAGGACATGTGTTTGGTCTGGCTGTTGGTGTAGAGACAGTATGTTTGGTCTGGCTGTTGGTGTAGAGGAATTGTGTTTGGTCTGGCTGTTGGTGTAGAGGAAACGTGTTTGGTCTGGCTGTTGGTGTAGGGGAATTGTGTTTGGTCTGGCTGTTGGTGTAGAGGAAATGTGTTTGGTCTGGCTGTTGGTGTAGAGGACATGTGTTTGGTCTGGCTGTTGGTGTAGAGACAGTATGTTTGGTCTGGCTGTTGGTGTAGAGGAATTGTGTTTGGTCTGGCTGTTGGTGTAGAGGAAACGTGTTTGGTCTGGCTGTTGGTGTAGAGGAATTGTGTTTGGTCTGGCTGTTGGTGTAGAGGACATGTGTTTGGTCTGGCTGTTGGTGTAGAGGAAATGTGTTTGGTCTGGTTGTTGGTGTAGAGGACATGTGTTTGGTCTGGTTGTTGGTGTAGAGGAATTGTGTTTGGTCTGGCTGTTGGTGTAGAGGACATGTGTTTGGTCTGGCTGTTGGTGTAGGGGAATTGTGTTTGGTCTGGCTGTTGGTGTAGAGGAAACGTGTTTGGTCTGGCTGTTGGTGTAGGGGAATTGTGTTTGGTCTGGCTGTTGGTGTAGAGGACATGTGTTTGGTCTGGCTGTTGGTGTAGAGACAGTATGTTTGGTCTGGCTGTTGGTGTAGAGGAATTGTGTTTGGTCTGGCTGTTGGTGTAGAGGACATGTGTTTGGTCTGGCTGTTGGTGTAGAGGACATGTGTTTGGTCTGGCTGTTGGTGTAGAGGACATGTGTTTGGTCTGGCTGTTGGTGTAGAGGAATTGTGTTTGGTCTGGCTGTTGGTGTAGAGGAAACGTGTTTGGTCTGGCTGTTGGTGTAGAGGAATTGTGTTTGGTCTGGCTGTTGGTGTAGAGGAATTGTGTTTGGTCTGGCTGTTGGTGTAGAGGAAACGTGTTTGGTCTGGCTGTTGGTGTAGAGGAAACGTGTTTGGTCTGGCTGTTGGTGTAGGGGAATTGTGTTTGGTCTGGCTGTTGGTGTAGAGGACATGTGTTTGGTCTGGCTGTTGGTGTAGAGACAGTATGTTTGGTCTGGCTGTTGGTGTAGAGGAATTGTGTTTGGTCTGGCTGTTGGTGTAGAGGACATGTGTTTGGTCTGGCTGTTGGTGTAGAGGACATGTGTTTGGTCTGGCTGTTGGTGTAGAGGACATGTGTTTGGTCTGGCTGTTGGTGTAGAGGAATTGTGTTTGGTCTGGCTGTTGGTGTAGAGGAATTGTGTTTGGTCTGGCTGTTGGTGTAGAGGAATTGTGTTTGGTCTGGCTGTTGGTGTAGAGGAAACGTGTTTGGTCTGGCTGTTGGTGTAGAGGAAACGTGTTTGGTCTGGCTGTTGGTGTAGAGGAATTGTGTTTGGTCTGGCTGTTGGTTTAGAGACAGTATGTTTGGCCTGGTTCTTGGTGTAAAGCCAATATTTTTGGTCCAGTTGTTGGTGTAAAGGCACTGTGTTTGGTCTGGTTGTGTATGTAGAGACAGTGAGTTTGGTCTTGTTGTTGGGGTAGAGACAATGTGTTTGGTCAGATTGTCAAGACTAGGGTGTTTTGTCAGACGGCAAT
Organism: Pygocentrus nattereri; assembly: GCF_015220715.1. Taxonomy (NCBI): domain Eukaryota; kingdom Metazoa; phylum Chordata; class Actinopteri; order Characiformes; family Serrasalmidae; genus Pygocentrus; species Pygocentrus nattereri. The sequence goes on along the minus strand of NC_051214.1, from coordinate 50,702,143 downwards.
AATTGAGTTGGCATGTTTGGTCTGATGGTCAGACAGTCTGGAAAAACTGCAGAAAGCCAGCCACAGGCACCAACACAGCTAATATTTACTGTTGTCAGTGTGTCTGTATGTGTTGAATGTTTGGTTAGGAACCTGAAGAACATTTATCTGGGTGGACCGCTGCCATAAAAGAATCACTGTTGGCTTAAAGAGTTTCCACATACTGTAAAGTTTGTTAAAAGAATTGTTATAGAGCCTTTTTTATTATGACTTTAAACTTGTACTTCTCCCTTGCGCCACCCTTTTGCCATGCCCCTCCCTTGTCACTAGTTCATAGCCATCCTCCTCTCCTTATTACTCCCAAGAGTATATTTTTGTCTTGAGTTTGCTTGGCGGTTTTCTTTGGTGAATAGTGGATTCCTTCATGGGTCTTAAGCTTTTGTTTTCTTGATTTGATATGTTCTTTTTTGTCTCATTCTTTGTTTTCTTTGCTTTTGTGGATTCCTTTTGTTTTCTTTATTAATTACGATAAAAATCTTGGTCTTGCACTTGTATCCAGCCTCTTCATCTCCTTCTGCATTACATCACAACACTGGACACTATACTAAACAGCATCGACATTACACTTTTCCTTTTTCCTGTCTAATATTAATGAAAGAAAAGATCACTGGATATCTTAACGTTAGTGTCGACCTCCACAGTTTTGACTACGTTCTAATACACTTTAGCATCTACTGCTGGCGGACACTGTTGGGTATCATATCAAGTCGTCATGCAGGTAATCAGAGAAGAATACCTTGTAGACCTTGCTCTTCTTTGAAAAAGGAAAACTGCTCTACCAACAAGCAACACCTTTTCTTTTTGCAAAAATAAGGTAAATAAATGAATGACGGCATAAAATGAGTCCCCTAAATTCCACCACCACTATAATGTTTTCCCTTCAATAGCCCTGTTCAAGTGGAATTAGTATTACCTGGGTATCTGCTGTAATTTGAATAGAGAAAAGCTCCAGGATTTTTATCCAGGATGAATCCACCGTGTCTGTAGATGTTACAAGTCTGCTTAGTAATAATTCCAGACCAAATTGCCTCCTGTAATTCTCCAAACTCCGACCTTCCTCAGTATCAGCAGTCCTGCACCAATCAACATCTCAGTAATGTAATAACAAAACCAGCTAATAATAAATGGCTGAGGTTGACTTTTTGGAGATTTGCCAGCTTCTTGTTCAAGTTTTCCTGTTAAGTGGTGCAGCATTTTTCTTATTCACACCAATTTCTGATTCACTGGCTTCTTGTTTCAGAACAGTCGTGGGCTGGAGGTCAGGGAACCAGCCCTGTGACCGGAAGGTTGCCGGTTTGATCCCCTCGGCTGACAGTCCATGACTGAAGTGTCCTTGAGTAAGGCACCTAACCCCCAATTGCTCCCTGGGCGCCGTGGATAGGGCTGCCCACTGCTCCGGGCAAGTGTCCTCACTGCCCCCTAGTGTGCGTGTTCACTAGTGTGTATGTGGTGTTTCACTTCATGGATGGATTAAATGCAGAGGTTTAATTCTACAGTGTACAAACACAGAGACAAATGGTTGTTAATTCAAAATTCAATTCAATAACCATTGCACCATTTAAGGTGGAACGGGAAAATTCAAACACAGGCTGGTGAATAAAGGCCGACCTCGGCTTTGCAGAAAACCCTTTCTTTTCTTTTCTTTTCTTTTGAAGACGAGGCCATCAGCTAAAATAGAGCTTAGTTTGACCCTAAATCTTCAAATTCATGACAAGAACACTGAAATCCACATTTTTGGTGACAGACAAATTACAAGGAGACAGAAAATGAAATTTTTGAAGGTTCCTCTGTGAAAGCAGTGCATTTTCAGTCCTGTTGGATGGCATTTGTTCAAATGAATGAACCCACTTTACCCACTCTAATGCTAGTCAATATGCCAGTTAGCCACATAGCATGTTATTGATTAGAGGTGTGGTGCCTATCTCACAATGCTGGCATAAATTGAATGTTTTGATCTAGGCTATTTGGTGTAACTTGGGGAAAATACAGGGATCCTTTATCTCGTATGAATCATTCAGTCAAATCACACACCGATTGCAATTCTGGAAGTTCTCTGCTAAAACTAATCCTACTTGAATAGGGCTTTAGATGACTTCCGCAGTGGAAGAAAAGGGACTATATTCCATCTGCAACTACATGCTGGTGACCGACACCATCAGCCTCCCATGGCATTATAGCAATAACATTATTAAACATCTGACCATCAACAGCTTACTGATCCTTAATGGCCAGCAACCAGCCTCCAGTGCAGAGAAAATGATAGCTTGATTCCTGTAAGGCAGGTATTGATTTTTGTCTCCCTCACTCTTGGCTGGAGTGTAGACACTTGTGACACAGGGAAGCTCTTGAAGTAAAGCCAGCATCTCAGATTTAGCAGCAGGATTGGAAGCCGGCGTTTCTTATTTATGGACGTGTTGATTAATGCGGTGTAGTAGCCTGTGCCCATCAGCGGAACATAGAGAGGGTCTCCACTCTGAGGTGACAAACACAGCATGACACCCCTCCTCACTTCACAGTAATTAGAAAAAGGTGGAAGACTTGTAGCCCTGAGGATGAAAGAACGCTCACTGTCTGCTGCTTGGCTTTGCTTCTGACTGCACTCGTAAAGGCCTGTTTTTGTGCCTCGCGTTTCAGCACCTCCTGTTTTGCTGGCTCCAGGCTTTTCAAGCTCCAGCGGTTGTGGCTTCTCGTAAAACTGATGCCCAAGTTCTCTGACCTGCCAGTTATTGAACTCGGTGCTGCAGCAGATGAAAAAAAAGAAGAAAAAAAGAAGAACATGCCGCAGAGCTAGAGCAACCCAACGATGACAAAAAGACACTACCTGACACATTTAAACGCATCATAAGAAAGCGATTTTTATTTTTACAACAAAACAGATCCACCTCCGCACACCACTTCAGAGCCGTTTATATCAGGTGCTCGCAGCCAAAGTTGTAAAAGGGAGTCAAGGATGTCACTGTCAGCTTCCCAGAGCTGATGCACTCAGGTGATTCATCTCACTGGACGGAAACCGCAGAGGTGTTTATTTATTTTGTTTTTCCAGGCATCGTTTATCCGAGTAAACATGGCACCATCATGCAGCAGATCAATTGTCAATCAGCGCAAACGCTCTGCAGCATCAGGGACAACAGTAAAGCCTGAGAAGCACAAATCTTCATCCAGAGGTCATAAGACAGGGCACCTTCGTCTCAACAACAAGCAACAGTACAGTTAATGCAGAGTTGGTGAAGAACCTTCCCAAACATTTCTGTGGTCTACAAGCTAAACTAGGGGCAACTGTGCCATAGATGTTTCCCCAAGAAGCCTTAAAATATATGATTCTCTAAAATCTTAAAATCCCATTGTCTGCTAGCTGGGCTGTGTGTGTGAAACCGAACCGATCAGCCAGCAGAATTACATTTAAGAAGGTAAGACAAAGTTAACAAGGTCAGCTAACTGCTAACAGTGATGTGCTTAAGAAGGTGAACTAGTCAGCAGAGTTAGGGTTGAAATGGTAAGCCAGCTAGATAACAAAGTTGTGTACATTTACATTTACATTTACAGCATTTAGCAGACGCTCTGATCCAGAGCGACTTACAAGAAGTACTTTGTCAATCTAGAGAAAGTATCTTTGCTAGTTACCAGTAGCTTAGAGAGAAAGACGGTCCTGAGCTCAGATACTGATAGAAACACAGTCACTGATACAGAGAGAAAAGGAGCAGAGCTGAACACAGAACTCTGTGCCATTCAATGCAATACAATAACAATAAGATACAATACAATAAATAAAATAAGTGCAGTTTATAACTCAGTGGTCATTTAAGTGCTGTGTAAAGAGACGGTCTTCAGTCTGCGTTTGAAGACAGTGAGAGACTCGGCTGTTCGGACAGCCAGTGGGAGTTCATTCCCCCACCTGGGCTCCAGTACAGAGAACGTTCTCCACGCTGGTCTTCCGTGCACCTTGAGGGACGGCGGGTCAAGCCGAGCTGCACTCGAAGCTCAAAGGGCTCGTGGTCCAGTTCGAGATTTTACCGTGTACTAAGTTGTGTTGGTAAAGACTAACTAACCAGGTTAACTAACATTAATAAGCATAATTTTAGCTTATTAACGCAAAACTTTACAGTCAACTCAGTTTTGTTTTTTTTTATGTTTTGTTTTTCATTGTTCTCACTTTCTTGGGTTGTTGTCAGGGCTGAGTGAAATCAATTAAAGCAGCCGCAGAGTTAAGGCCTAACTGCTAAAGCTAACTCAAAGCATGTTTTGTCAGATTGTGACAGATTATATTTAATTGACAAATTACTTAAATGGTCCACTTCAGAAAATAAGCATTCCTTTTTATGAGAATATTTGAGAACTTGCTGACCGCTGTATTTAGGACCATTCTCATGAACCTCTGTTTTCTGTGGAGAGCTTTTATGAATTAAGGTCCTGACCATCGCTATTGTTTGTATTTCTGTGAAGCACAACACTACAGTGTTTCAACTGCTGCTAAACACAGCAGCACTGTGGGTCATTAGATAAAGGATTTTCAAACGGCGTCCCTCAAGTAATGTAACTCAAAGATTTGGACTTGGCTGGCTGAGTCTGCCACGCCCGGACAGTTACAGATTCAGTCTCAGGGAGCACTTAATGAATAATTGATTCACCAACAGCTGAGCTGAAGACTTCATTTACTCTGCCATCGCTTTAAACAGCTAATTATCACTGCATATATCAAAGAAGCTTCTGCTGCCCAGCTGGACGAATCAGACCACCGAGAAACACGCAAAGGGTTCTTTGGGTGATGCAGTAGAGGAAACAGTTTTGGTTCTCAAAAGAATCAAGTTTGAAAGAGAAGAACAATCTAATAATATTGATTATTAATTATTATTAATATTAATTATTGATAAGGTTCCAAACAGTTTGTGACTACTAGTATGCTAGATTACGTTAGTCTGATGGTGACGCGGCCCTTTTCGGACTAGCCTCATAGAGGAGGATGCCTAGATTGAACATCACCGCACTTGAAAGTTGTTGTCACATAAGAAAAGTAGAAACAAATGAATCAAAAACGAAAAGGTTGACATACAAAGAAAGCACAATGAATTTAGGAACAATGTTAAGGAAAATTGTGAATATTCAGTATATGTTTGATTTAATTTGGATATTTAAGTCCTTCAGGGTCAGACAAATCATTCTAGAGGTGCCATAGAAAAATCTGATGGAAATTCATATTTTCTAACTGACACTTTGGTTTGGTAGCTTAAATACAAGAAATAGAGTAAATGTTTAAGGATTCAGGACTGGCTGCTGCTGAGAAAGTGATCAGACAGCTGAGCGAGTGCGGCACTGAATATCAGCAAATACGGTTCAGTCTTCGGCTTTTAAGTCCCAGAAGCTAAAAGAAACATTCAGCAGTTTTTACTGGCCAAATTTCATGAATACAACGGTCTAATTTAACCACTATTAATACAGCGCTGGCTGACCATCAGAAATACGGCGTTGGTGACTCGCCGACTGACCATCAGAAATACGGCGTTGTTTACTCGCCGACTGACCATCAGAAATACGGCGTTGGTGACTCGCCGACTGACCTTCAGAAATACGCCATTGTTAACTCGCAGACTGACCATCAGAAATACGGCGCTGTTAACTCGCCGACTGACCATCAGAAATACGGCGTTGTTAACTCGCCGACTGACCATCAGAAATACGGCGCTGTTGACTCGCCGACTGACCATCAGAAATACGGCGTTGTTAACTCGCCGACTGACCATCAGAAATACGGCGCTGTTAACTCGCCGACTGACCATCAGAAATACGGCGTTGTTGACTCGCCGACTGACCATCAGAAATACGGCGTTGTTTACTCGCCGACTGACCATCAGAAATACGGCGTTGTTTACTCGCCGACTGACCATCAGAAATACGCCGTTGTTAACTCGCCGACTGACCATCAGAAATACGGCGTTGTTAACTCGCCGACTGACCATCAGAAATACGGCGTTGTTAACTCGCAGACTGACCATCAGAAATACGCCGTTGTTAACTCGCCGACTGACCATCAGAAATACGGCGTTGTTTACTCGCCGACTGACCATCAGAAATACGGCGTTGTTAACTCGCCGACTGACCATCAGAAATACGGCGTTGTTAACTCGCAGACTGACCATCAGAAATACGGCGTTGTTTACTCGCCGACTGACCATCAGAAATACGGCGTTGTTAACTCGCAGACTGACCATCAGAAATACGGCGTTGTTTACTCGCCGACTGACCATCAGAAATACGGCGTTGTTAACTCGCCGACTGACCATCAGAAATACGCCGTTATTGACTCGCCGACTGACCATCAGAAATACGGCGTTGTTTACTCGCAGACTGACTTTCAGAAATACGGCGTTGTTTACTCGCCGACTGACCATCAGAAATACGGCGTTGTTAACTCGCCGACTGACCATCAGAAATACGGCGTTGTTTACTCGCCGACTGACCATCAGAAATACGGCGTGGTTTACTCGCCGACTGACCATCAGAAATAGGCCGTTGTTTACTCGCCGACTGACCATCAGAAATACGGCGTTGTTTACTCGCCGACTGACCATCAGAAATACGGCGTTGTTTACTCGCCGACTGACCATCAGAAATACGGCGTTGTTAACTCGCAGACTGACTTTCAGAAATACGCCGTTGTTTACTCGCCGACTGACCATCAGAAATACGGCGTTGTTAACTCGCAGACTGACCATCAGAAATACGGCGTTGTTTACTCGCAGACTGACTTTCAGAAATACGGCGTTGTTTACTCGCCGACTGACCATCAGAAATACGGCGTTGTTTACTCGCCGACTGACCATCAGAAATACGGCGTTGTTTACTCGCAGAGTGACTTTCAGAAATACGCCGTTGTTTACTCGCCGACTGACCATCAGAAATACGGCGTTGTTAACTCGCAGACTGACCATCAGAAATACGGCGTTGTTTACTCGCAGACTGACTTTCAGAAATACGGCGTTGTTAACTCGCAGACTGACCATCAGAAATACGGCGTTGTTTACTCGCCGACTGACCATCAGAAATACGGCGTTGTTAACTCGCAGACTGACCATCAGAAATATGGCGTTGTTAACTCGCAGACTGACCATCAGAAATACGCCGTTGTTTACTCGCCGACTGACCATCAGAAATACGGCGTTGTTAACTCGCAGACTGACCATCAGAAATACGGCGTTGTTAACTCGCAGACTGACCATCAGAAATACGGCGTTGTTTACTCGCAGACTGACCATCAGAAATACGGCGTTGTTTACTCGCAGACTGACCATCAGAAATACGGCGTTGTTTACTCGCCGACTGACCATCAGAAATACGGCGTTGTTTACTCGCAGAGTGACTTTCAGAAATACGGCGTTGTTTACTCGCAGACTGACTTTCAGAAATACGCCGTTGTTTACTCGCCGACTGACCATCAGAAATACGGCGTTGTTAACTCGCAGACTGACCATCAGAAATACGGCGTTGTTTACTCGCAGACTGACTTTCAGAAATACAGCGTTGTTAACTCGCCGACTGACCATCAGAAATACGGCGTTGTTAACTCGCAGACTGACCATCAGAAATACGGCGTTGTTTACTCGCAGACTGACTTTCAGAAATACAGCGTTGTTAACTCGCAGACTGACCATCAGAAATACGGCGTTGTTTACTCGCCGACTGACCATCAGAAATACGGCGTTGTTAACTCGCAGACTGACCATCAGAAATACGGCGTTGTTAACTCGCAGACTGACCATCAGAAATACGCCGTTGTTTACTCGCCGACTGACCATCAGAAATACGGCGTTGTTAACTCGCAGACTGACCATCAGAAATACGGCGTTGTTTACTCGCAGACTGACCATCAGAAATACGGCGCTGTTAACTCGCAGACTGACCATCAGAAATACGCCGTTGGTGACTCGCTGACTGAAAAGTTTATAAAATATTCAATAGATAACAGTAAACAGTGATAACAAGCAATCTGAATGTTTAAATCAGCTCACAGAAATACTTTTAATGAAATAATGCACAATCAAAAGGAAGAACGAATAATGAAGACAGTATGAGGGATGCAGGTTCAGGAAGCGCGCAAGGTGACCGTCCTCCATGTGTGTTTTTGTTAATTAGCGTAGCTGTGAACAGCGATCCACTGCTGAGGAGTCTGGGAGTGTTTTGGCCCAGTACCGAAGGCAGAAATATGGTTCAGGTATTTCACTTTTGTGGAATAAACATCCTTCACTATAAAGGCATGACTTCAAGATGACAAAACAAGTTAAAGAAAAGCTTAAATTATGCTCACTTCAAATTTTATTTTTTTCTACTAGCATAGATTTTAAAGTTCGGTGTTCTAAAGACGTAATTTTTCTCATACTGTAAATCTCAGTTCACCCTCTGTCTGAAACACTAGAGCTAGAGCTCCTGTGTCTTTAGGCCCTGTCTGCTGATGAACCCAGTGTGCTCCGATTGGTCAGCTCAGCCACTCTGTTGTGATTTGTCACCTGCCCCTCCACGTTCCCCCCCTGTCTTGCAGTCCACAGACTGACCCTTCTCTCCTGAGCAGCTGTAAACTCTGCTGTGGCTGTTTCTCCAGTGGCGTCGGTTCTGCTGTATCAGTTTGATCAATAGTCGATCCTGAAATTCAGGTCAGCATCTTCTACACATGCTATAGCACTAAAGACATGCTTCCTCCTTCAGTAGCCGCTGTGCGCTGTGTGAGGGCTTCGCCCGTAAGGCGGCTGGGAAGGACGGTAGGAGACCGCGTCATCTTGTAACAGAGGAAAAGGGCTGGAATTCCGATGAGGCACTTCAGGCAGCTGAGAAAATGTGTTTCTCCATCGGGAATGAACTGTGAGCTTTGTGACTCTGCAGAATGTTTAAATGCAGAAAAAGCCACAACACAGTAAAGGAGACAGAAAAAACAGAAAAGCATAATACGTCCCCTTCTTAAACCTATTCACTCTAGTCTGAAGCGTATCGCCACAGCAGGCATGAGAAATGTTTCTGAATTATTTTGTTCTCACCTTTGATGACTCAGTGCATTAAAGTTATGTTAGAAGTTAAAGTGTGATAAGTGGTGATGTGAGTAGGGAATGAAACACCAAACGCAACTATTAAGACCAAGACTGTATTATGTGACTAACAAGAACAACAGTAGCTTTACATACTGGCAACAACCTCAGGCCAAAACAACAAACAAACCCACACTGACTGTACAACACAAACGACCTTCCCTACAGCCAATCACAAAGAAACAAAAGACAGTGTTCAACCTCCCTCCCTTTACAGATCTTACAGAAACATCCTCATCATTGACCACAGCTGTAGCTTCAGATTCAAACACTGGAGCGCTGATAAAGAGCCGAAGGTTTGAAGCAAGGGTGGATAGCAACGACTGCTAAGAAAATTCTGCAGCAGTTGAGATTGGTTGACTGGAATGATGCATAAAGATTTTGCCTAGCCATGACACGATGGCTGCACTCACAGTCACAGCTTAATTAAATAATCTACCCTTATATTCAAAGTTTTAAACCCTTGTTCTTCACCAAGCAGGTGAAGACGTTTCAGCTGGGACAAACACTGGTGGGGAACAAATATCAAATGGCATGCCAGGAATATTTGTGTAGAAGTCACAGAAAAAAGGCTATTTTAATGGGATGTTTCAGATTATTAGAGCGCACACAGCAGAAAGTCCAATCGGTTTGTGCTGAAGAACGTAACAGTGGAGGGAAATCTTTCACTGACCTGAGACCACAGCGCATTCCATGCATCAGTGACTTTTTTCATAAAATAAAGTCAGTAAAATTAGTGACGTACAGTGAAATACATCTACTGCCACTGTGAATCATCACCGGAGTAGCTGTTAGAGGCCGCAGTGCCCTGTTATGTAATCCTCATTTACATCCTCAGCTATGCAATTCAATAACCGAGTTGATTCCTACTGATATGAAGAAAGGCAAGGTAGTAAGCCTGCAAGGCACAGAGTGCAGCGCATCAAAGATATATCTCCGCTTCACAAGGAGGACAAAACAACACCCAACACGGAACAGCTGGACAGATACTGTTTACTAATGATTTTTTGAGCTTTTACATTACATTACATTACATTTAGCAGACGCTTTTATCCAAAGCGACTTACAAATAATGAGGTACATAGAACAAACATAGTCAGGCCTTAAAGGAGGCCATGGGGTAAAAGCGGGGTAGAGAAGGGAAGGAGGGCAGAAGGAGATGAGGTTGGTAGTGGTTAGATTGCAGGAGGCGATTAGAGCAAGTGCTCCCTGAAGAGCTCCGTCTTCAGGAGTTTCTTAAACACAGCGAGGGACGCCGCTGCTCTGACAGCGGAAGGTAGCTTGTTCCACCATTGGGGAAGCAAGTATGAGAACACAGTCTCGATTGCTTTGTGTGAATGTTTGGCAAAGCTAAGCGACGTTCATCGCAGCGGCCGGGCGGTGCTGTAAGCCTTTAGGAGCGAGTGCAGGTAGGAAGGAGCCTGCTCTGTTAACACCTTGTAGGCAATCGTAAGAGTTTTAAATTTGATACGAGCAGTAACCGGTAACCAGTGGAGCTCAATGAGCAGTGGGGTGACATGCGCCCGTTTTGGTTGGTTAAAGACCAGACGTGCTGCAGCGTTCTGAACCATCTTCAGTGGTTTTACAGCACAGGCCGGGAGGCCCGTCAGTATGGCATTGCAGTAGTCGAGGCGTGAGATGACCACTGCTTGTACCGGAGTGCAGAGTTGGGTGGCTCGTTGTGTTAGAAACGGCCGTATCTGTCTGATGTTGTACAGCGCAAAGCGGCAGGACCGAGCCACCGAGGCAACATGGTGCGTAAAGGAGAGGAGCTTAAAAGAAACTTTTTAATCATTTTGAGAGAATATTTAAGAGAAACACAATGTTTGTTGTATACAGGTGTGCAAGTAGTAATACTCTTATCACACTGGTAAAGCTTGGTTGAAAAAAAAGGGATAGGTCTATCTACATAGAGAACATAGGAAAAGGATTCAGTCAGGATTCATTTCTCTGTGGTACCTGGGTAGATACAGCTGAGCTGCTCTGAGGACTTCTGGACTGGAGCCGGACTGAAGGCCTCGCAAATCAGATTGAAAACCAACAAGTGACAGATGGTCTAATTTACAATGGGTGCAGTTTTGTGAGTACAGAAATCTTCTGGAGGTTCTAGATATGTTACAAGCTTCAGATCAAGCATATAGAATGATTTTACAAGCTTCAAATTTCTGTGTTAAAAAGCATATGAGTCACATCCAGAGTTATGGGGCTATGAAGAGAGGCTGAGATGCATGCCATCTGTCTCTCACCATGTTGATCTGATGGATTCATGTGTCCGTCTACATTCTGTGTGGAACTGACCAATTATGTAAGGGTCCAGCCTGCGCCGCCTGCTGCCAGCAGAGGACGACAGCGGCGAGGAGCCATGGACTAATCAGGTTCACTCCGTACACCTGCGGGCTCCTCTACTTAAAGGCTACGGCAAACGGCAGCGTTTGTCACAGCTTTGTAGAGAGGTGACCGGTACGGTACTTAGTCTTTGAAAAGAAAATAAATTTTAAAAACTGCCCCAAAACCAAATAAGAAAGAAATTGCCCCAAAAAAATGAAAAGAGAGAACAAAAAACAGGGCTGGGAAAAAAAGATTAATTGCCCCCAAATTACTCACAAAAAAATTAAAAATAAAAAACATCCAAGCCATACAGCAGGTGTTTGCTCTGAGTCTACCTTCCCATCATTCTTACAGGGGAAGTGAATTTTGTTTCCTCCTTTTATTTCACCTTCCTAGTTCAGCCTTTGTTTGAGCACGCTGCTTTGGCCGTTTCTTTTTGTTTGCCGTTTTTCCTGCCTCTCCATTTCCACCTTCCTTGTGGTGCTTTGCCCGTCGTCACCTGTGTGTCCAAGTGGCACAGCGGTAGTTCCACGGGCTGCTGATCAATGCGGCGGAAGTTCAAACCTGGGTCTGGGTCGCCTCATTTGAAGCATCAAACGCACACTTCATAGCCCCTATACGTCTCCTTACTCCTTTCTTTTCAGTTCTGCACTTGGGTCCACCTCCCCACCATATCAAATGGACCCTCAGGAAATCAGTGAATACTGAACCATCACGCTGGAAACCCTTCAATATTCATCCAGTCCACATTGGAGACACGTGAAAAGGCGTGCAGAGAGTTTACGGCTGCTGAAGTTGATCCAGTGGTTTTGGAAAGTGATGATGAAGATAATGGAGCATTTTGATATGAAAAATATAGAATCATGTTACATGAAGAGCCTTTAGAGGAGAATTTAAAAAGATATGAGCAAATTAAGAAGAAGCCCTCAGAGGGTTAAACTCAGAATTCCAGTTTGCCATGTTAGTTGCTCCACTCTGCCTTGTTGTGAGTGCACAGTAAGGGTGGGGAGTGTCCAGTGAACCAGAGCAGAAATAACATGAGGCAGATCTGGTCTGTCTAGTCACACATATGAATGCATATTTTTAAAAGGGTCAACTCCGTCAGTGTGCCAGACTGTCCTGAAGGAAAGCTCGCCCAGCTTCCTCATTAGAGCTGATCTTCCCTCTGAAACTCCTTCGGTCGCTCGGCTGCTGAATCTGTCCACTGTTATTCCATCTCCACAGATCTGTGTCCTCAGCAATGTTCAAGCCTTTCTTATCCTCTAAAGCTTCTGGCTGTTTTTACAGTGGACCAAACACACCTGACCTCGACAGCAGTGATTGATACACTGCTTACCAAGTGGCGCAGCGGTAATTCCGATTAGTACAGTGGCACGCACTCCGTGGCCCCTACACATTTGCTCACTCCCCATTTATTTCACTGGCTTCAATAGCACCATTTAATCATAATAATAAAAATAATAAGGAGAAGAAGAAGAAGGAGACCCATCCCCCCCCACCCCTACCGCTTAGCTATACCCTTCCATTATGAGTGCTCATGTCTAGGGGTAGGGTGTCCCGCTTGTTGTTGAGATAGAGAGGCAGTTGTCCAAACAGAGGTTTTTCAGAGATACGCTCCAAAAGGAGTATTATGAGGAAAACTAAATAAATAAATAAAAATAGCAAGAAGGCTGCACAAACGACCAAAGAAACCCACAAGTCTGAGAATTTTCACCATTAAAAATGATGGTAACCATTAGATTTCCGTAGTTTAATGTTGGTCTGGTGTGTTATGATCCTCTTCTTCATAACAAGCATTAAAAAATCACCATTTGTGTGTTTATCTCGGTAGCTAGCTAAATTTGAACGGGAACATTTGCACAAGAAGCTGGTGAAGAAGTGACCTTGGCTTCATATCACTGATGAATTAGGGGTGGGCAATAACAAATAACTGTCCCTCTTCAAAGGCGTATGATGCCCTAAATGCCACTAAAGCCCAGCTGTTGAACTTTACCCTCCTCTGCTATCACTGCAGGCTGGCAGGCCTACAAAGCGCCGCTACTAGCTTGTTAAAGAAGTAATGAGGGTCCTTCTCTTGCATAAAGGAAGATTCCCACTAGTACACCTTATGACTTAGTTCCGAGGGGCAAGGAGACACTCAAAACACGGGGTAGGGGCAAAAATAAGAAAAGGGGATTGGGCTGAAGAGCAGCTTGTGTGTTACCATTTAAATATAGAAATGTAGTTTAGCGTGCTTCACAGAAAGTATGCAGAGCAAGCATAAAAGAACCCGAAAAGCATAAATGAAACAAAAAGAAAAAGTGAAAAGGAAAGGAAAGCTCAAAATAATGTTTTCATCTGTCAGCAGAAGCACTCTGATGGATCTGAACTGGAGCATAAAAACAGAACGCTGTCTCTCCACTTGTCTTCTGTTTTACTGCTTAAACGTCCAGCCTTTCATCCCATTTGGACACCGTGCAAGCAATAAATCATATAAAGCTTTACAAACTAACAGCAACTTTGGAAACCAATTCTTGCAGAGCCAGCTGAGCAGTGCAGTGACGAAGAATGGAGAAACGGTCTGTTAGTGTATCGCGTATTTACACCCACCATCCGTGGGGATCTCAGGGTTGTGGCCATGTACAGAGGCTCTCTGAGCGCGCCATACACCACCCGGCTGTAAAATAATAGCTGGCGTCTGAAATCTGGAACCAAACTTTGTTCTTCAAACCAGCTCACTAGACATCCAAGTACAGAGTTTTAAAAAGAAATGCTTGTTACTTTTTTTTTTTAACTGTGTTTATTTAAAGCATTTGTATTTATTTTAATGATAAATTGTGATTTTACAAGCAAAAAACACACTTACAGCCAAGATAAATGGTTTTATACTATGTGCTAAGCAAACTGCTTAGTAGTTTTTGCACATCCTCTAGACTTAAACATCAGCTTTTCCTTCAGTTTTAGTGCACAACCTCTATTCATTTAACATATAAGCTACAGACATAGTACACACGACGGCACGGTGGCACGGTGGGTGGCGCTGTCGCCTCACAGCAAGGAGGGCCTGGGTTCGATTCCCTGGCCGGGTGACCGGGGTCCTCTCTGTGTGGAGTTTGCATGTTCTCCCCGTGTCTGCGTGGGTTTCCTCTGGGTTCTCCGGTTTCCTCCCACAGTCCAAAGACATGCAGTCAGGCCAGTTGGACATGCTAAATTGCCCCTGGGTGTGAGTGACTGACTGTCTGTGTCTGTCTGTCTGCCCTGCGATGGACTGGCGACCTGTCCAGGGTGTATCCTGCCTTCCGCCCGATGACCGCTGGGATAGGCTCCAGCACCCCCCCCGCGATCCTGACGGTGAAGCGGCTTAGAAAATGGGTGGATGGATGGACATAGTACACACATCAGAACACTCAGCAGACCCTGTCCTTACTGATCGGCACTTCATTCAGCTGTGACCAACAATCAGCCAGCAGTCCAGCCCCAAAAACCAATCAGAATTCACTTGCTACCATTAAATTAAATCTTTGCATTTCAGCGTTAATTTAAATTATAAAAATCATTATAACAGTTATTATAACTCATGGAAGTAAACATGGCACTCGGTTTGTGATTAAAAGTAAATCAGTATCACACAGTATCAGTTTTAGCACCCAGCATGAATCCAAGAGAACATAAAAATCAATAATAAACATGGCTTCCTTTACTAATCATTTACAGTACTGTGTGAAAGTCTAAGGCACCCAAGACACATTTTTTAAATCTATTTATTTGTGCTGTTTCGTGTTTATTTGCTGATAAACAAAATGTATAGAATATGAATTAATAATGAGATATATAATAGTGTCAACATGTTTCGGTTCCTTTATTAAGATTTTTCTGTATGAAAACACATAAGATATTCACTATACTGCCAAAGGTTTTCACTCCCCCATCCTTTGTTCCAGTCACTTCCATGGCCTTCCAGACTGCTTCTACAGACATTAGTGAGGAGCTCAGTGAATTCCAGCGTGGTACCGTGATCGGACGCCACCTGTGCGGCTCGGCCCCTTAGTTCCAGTGAAAGGAACTCTTAAAGCTTCAGCTCCAAGAGATTTTGGAGAATTTCACGCTCC
The DNA here is from genome assembly GCF_015220715.1 of Pygocentrus nattereri. Taxonomy (NCBI): domain Eukaryota; kingdom Metazoa; phylum Chordata; class Actinopteri; order Characiformes; family Serrasalmidae; genus Pygocentrus; species Pygocentrus nattereri. The sequence goes on along the minus strand of NC_051214.1, from coordinate 50,686,623 downwards.
AACTTTGTGGGAACAGTTTGGGGACGGCCCCTTCCTGCTCCAACATGACTGCCCACCAGTGCACAAAGCAGGTCCATAAAGATGTGGATGAGCCAGTTTGGTGTGGAAGAACTTGACTGGCCTGCACAGAGTCCTGACCTCAACCCCATAGAACACCTTTGGGATGAATTAGAGCGGAGACTGTGAGCCAGGCCTTCTCGTCCAGCATCAGCGTCTGACCTCACAAATGTGCTTCTGGAAGAACGGTCAGAAATTCCCATAAACACTCCTAACCCTTGTGGAAAGCCTTCCCAGAAGAGCTGAAGCTGTTATAGCTGCAAAGGGTGGGCCGACATCATATTAAACCCTATGGATTAAGGATGGGATGTTGCTCAAGTTCATATGCGTGTGAAGCCAGACGAGCAAATACTTTTGAAAATCTAGTGTTCACGTGTAATTAATTTAGCTAAAAGTTATTCTTTGGCCTTAATTAACCGCCTGTCTTTCAGAGGTCGTCTGCTCTGCGTGTGGTCACAGGGCCATTTTTCCAGCTGCAGCTCTGCGTTGGTCGTCTAGACTGATGGCTCTCTTTGCCCTTGTTTACCTGTCCTTCAGCTTCTCCGTTAGCTCTCACACCTGATTGACTTCCTGTCGTTTTCCACCTTCTCCTCCATCTGTTGCCTGAACGTCCCGTAGCTCTGAGCAGAGGAGGGGGTGATGACGATTCTTCTCATCGTCAGACACTCATTAGTGCTGACGGGAAGGCCACATATGGCTGGTCTGGCAGCCTGATGCACACGAGAGCACAATGAGAAACTTCTTCACAGCTTCTCACTGAGGGACGTTTTCATTTTAGTTATGTAAGCAAGTGATGGAGATGCTAATCCTGAACATGTTTTCAGAAGCTCAACGAGGCTGTTACTAAGAATACTAATACTAATAATAATAGTGATAGTAATCATCCTTTTTAATGTCTTTTTTATGCCAGTTGCAGCTCAAAATATTTTACAGATAGGATATAAAGCTTAACAGTGACAGAAGGAATTATTAGTACTAATTTAAAAAGAACATGACACAATAACATCAATTTTAATTAAGCACTAGGAGAAAGGGAAGTTTTTCTTATTATAAGTGAACATTGAGCTTGGGTGTCTAATAAAAGGTCAATTGAGTTTAGAAGTGAATAACAAATTTATCATAATTGTCTTACTGAAGGTCACATAACTTTAGAAGCTTTAGAAGCGTTATTAGAGTTATTATAGTAATTTTGCTGTACTTTTTCAATGATTGTAGTAGTTATGAGACCAGGGAGGAACCTCCAGGGCTCTCTTGGTTTATTTTCATTCAGTAGAATCACGATTGTATTGAACCTCCAGTACTACAGCAGTAATATTGTTTCAGTGTCAAGTTCTGGATGGAAACAAAAGGGGTTTGATTGAATTTCCCAACTGGCCAATCAAGAATTGTTTTTCTGTGAAACTCTACAAGGTGAAACCTCGGGTCACCGAAAAGGTAACTTTACAGGAAAAGGAAGTATTTGGAGAATTCTTTTATAATTTCACACCATTTTTGTTGGTCTGTTCGTCATGAAATTTTGACACAACATTAATCACAACTGCCTGTTTCAAATTATGACAACCAAAAAAAAAGGGCAAAAAAAGGACATACAAGGATTTATCCCAATAGCAACGATATGCTAGCTTTGAGTCAAAATTGAAGATCCTTTAGAACAGGGGTTCCCCACCTTTTGCAACCCAAGGCCCAATTAACCCACCCCAAAACTTTCCACGGCCCCCCAGAATATTTTTTATTGCCGTTTAAAACCAAATACAGTGCAACCATCCACGTGATCTGTGAACTGACTGATAATCACACAACTAAAGAAAGTAAACATTTACAGCATGTCACTCACCTAATGAGATGGCTGATGTTGTTCGCCAGCTACCAAGTGGTGAATGTCAGGTTGAAGTGCAGAAAGTCTGGTCAACATTAAGCCTATTCCTGTATTTGGTCTTGAGTACCACCAACATAGAAAATCCAGTTTCGCAGCGATACGTTGTGGGAAACGGCATCAGGAACCTCACCGCCTTGTCTGAAAGATCAGGGTACTCTGACCTAACCTGAAGCCAAAAATTTACCAAGGACTTTTGTGAAAAAATTAATTTTAAAACACTGACACAAGAGAGATCGATAAGGCTGTCCTGCTGAGACGCACTCAGACTTGGCTCCTTGGCAGCGGCTCGTTTTCTGTTCCTGTGCACGTGAAGCCTGGTGCCAGGTTTACTGCTGTATTTTCTTCTTTTTGATTTATGCTTTCTTTTCTCGGTTCTCTCAGTAAGAGATACAGTGGCTGCTTCACTTGTAGATGGTCCAGCTTCAGGGTCTTTTGTTGTCAAAGACCCTGTTTTTAACCATTTATCCATGATGTGTACACAAGACAACAGCTTCACTCAGACTGAAGTAGCTAACTGTACTATACTTTGACTATACTGCGCCAAACCAATCAACGAACTCAAACTAAACACGTTTTGTTTTGCAAATAAACAAACTAAATATGCTGAACTCTCTATTTATTGGAGAATAAAAAAAGAAAAAAAGATTTTCTTGCAGTACGTCTGCGGCCCACTGGGGGGCCGCGGCCCACATGTTGAAAACCACTGCTTTAGAAACTTCTGTTGTGTTGTAATGTTTAATCTAGAACTGCCTTTCTAAAAATTCTGTTCAACTTTAAATGGTGCAGCAGCTACATTGTGGTGGTAAATGTTGCAGAATGTAACTGCTGCACTGTTAATTAATTGCCACCTAAAATGGACTACCAGTATAAATTAACCTTAAATTCACTGCCACCTTAAATTTACTTACAGCTTAAATTTACTGATGCATTAAATTCAGTGCTGTTGATGGGAAATTCAAAGGCTAAATTCATTATCTGCAGAAAGTGTTCCACATCGCCAGCAACAAACTGTCATTGCCATTTAATGTTTATGTCTCAAATTGAAGACCCAGTCCTTATACTCATGGTTCACTTTGCACAAAACTAATACTTAGCTACATACTCAAATACGTTAAATAATAATTAAACATCAAAACACGTAAAACAAGACTCGGCACAGAGGGAGAAATAATTAGTGTTATATTACAAAACTGGCAAATTGCTGCCCTGAAAACAGCACAAAAATGAGAAACGTTTACCACAAGACTGTACACTTGACCAGGTCTTTTTCTGGAATTTTGCTGTGGTAATTTATTCGGATGGTCAGCTGTAGATACTTTGTACTTAGTGTCTCTTTAACTAACTTTCAACTAAACATCTATTAAATGCAACTGAACCTGACGTTGCATGATAAACTTTCTATTAAATCTGTCCCTAAACCCTGACCCTACACTTAATGCTAACATTAGTATAATCAGAAAATGTGTTAATAATTGAAGTACCTGTAGATCATCTGTAGGGGATCATCAAAATAAAGTATGACCAAAAAACAATTGTTGTTTTTATATTTTACTGTATTTTGTTATGGCAATTCTTTATTATTCCCTCTATTATATGTATATAATATATGTAAGCTTAAAAATGTGCAGGATGTGTCATAAACACGTTCGTTTTAATGTATTGTTGTTGCCTGTTTTGCCATGAGAACATGTAATTCTAACTTCTCGCTCCTTTTTCTCCTCAGCACTCTATAGATGCCTTCAGTGCTGGAGTCAGTCCCATAGGAGACACCACCTACAACTTCAGCTACTGGGACCTGGGCAGTGCCTTCTTCTTCGCTGGGACGGTCATCACCACCATAGGTGTGTTTATTATTTACAACAAACACTAATATAGTAAACTGCATTTATGTCCCTCAGGGTTCAGTTTTAGGGCCTTTTCTGTTCTCTTTGTACATGTTACCTCCACATTTCGATTCCTTCTGTTGATCGAGACACTGTAGACGAGCTGAGTGTCAGATTTTTTCACAAAATTTTCTACAGCTGAATCACGTAAAACAAATACTGGTTGTTGGTGCTAAAATTCAGAGAATGCTTCTTTATGAGAAGCTTGGTTCTTTATCGTCATATACCAAGCCTGCAGTAGGAAACCTGGGTGTGATCTTAGATGCTGAGCTTTGTTTTACCTGCATGTAAACAGTCACTAAAGCAGTTCATGTGAAACATCACAAAGTCCAGACTTTTCTCTCTTAAAGTGACACAGAGAAACGTGTCACTGTGTTTGTTCAGGAGTGTTGATCACTTTAATGATCTTCTTACTGGAGAAAACAGTCCATCCTCTACAACTCGTACAGAACACGGCAGCACGGATCCTCGTAACACCAACACAGAGCTCATTTAACCCTTGTTTCCATGCTGCTCTGACTGCCTGGATTTCTTGGAGAGATTGTAAAGCTCTAAATGACCTTAACGTTTCTGAATGTCTGTTTATGATCTTAGATCTGCAGATACTGACCTTCTGCAAACACCTTCAGTAAAATATAGAAAACATAGAGACTCTTCGTTATTGTGCTTCTACACTGTGGAGCTCAGAGCTCACTTTCAATAAACATCTGTAAACACAGCTCTTTCACTCAGCGCTTACTCAAAATTCAGTCTTTTAATCTGAACTGTTATTAATACTCATCATTACTATTATTATCATTCACCTGTAAAGCACTTTGTGCTGCAACCGGTATGAAAAGTGTTCTATAAATAAAGATTATTATTGTATAATAAACAATCAGTCAATATAAATAATAATGTATGAATAAAGAGTATTATTATATAATGTGAGTTACTGGGTGAGCTCATTAATGAGGGAGGGACTTGATCGACCACTAAGCTGAAAGAGATTTTTCAGGGCCAGGCTAAAGATTTGTGGTTTGTGGTCAGTGTATGAAGTCCACCCTGGTATTCAGCGGTGCCATGTTAACTCACTCACCACAGTGAATGCTTCAGTGGCAGTAAGATGTTTATCAGTCCTTCTGCTGTAAGTGCTCTGTTTTTAGTGTGGTGAGGCGCTCTTCCTCAAATGAACTGAGAACTGACTCATCTCCTCTTCTGTCTTCAGTGTGAGAAATGAGATTTTAATTTTGAGATGTTTGTAATTAACTAGGGGGTTCTGGCCCCCTAGGGCCTGGTGTATTTCAGATCTTGTCTGTGGTGAAGTGCAAGCTAAGAAATGTAGGCTCAGTAAGTGAGTAGACCATTTATTACGTACTTGTGTGTGAGGGATGTGGGGGGGTGGTGGGGGGGAGGGGTGGTGTTTTGGCCATCAGGACATCACAAAATATTTTTAACCCCAAAAATTGGTCACACCATGAAAACGGTCAAGAATCCCTGTTTTACACAATAGTCAGTGTGATGAACAAAATTGGTAATTAAGTTGCTTTAGATATAAAAACTTCTGTTATATCTATTGTTTTAATCATGTTTCTTATTTTTATTCACATTTTTTATCTCCTTCTTTTAAATTTGATTAATTTCTTTTAAATCTATTGTTTTAATTATGTTTTTTATTTTTTTTTAATTTACATACATTTTATTTTATTTACATTTAATTACATTTTTCTGTATTTTTTCATTTGTAAAGCACTTTGAATGACCGTTGTGTATGAAAGGTGCTATATAAATAAACTTGCCTTGCCTTTAGCAGTTTTGTGCTGCAGGTTGAGTCGCTGGTGTTGTTATTAATAGAGCTGGTGCTGATTAGAAGACTCTTTCTTCTACTTTCATTTGACGTCATTTCAGAAAGCAGGAGAGCAGTTTCATGTGGAGATGTTCAGTATCATTAATAGACCTGATGATGTGGTTTCTGACACTGGATGACTCACTGATATCTACACTCTTCAATGATTGCTATTAAGTGGTTCTTTGGTAAAGGGAATGGCTCTATTTAGAAAGATGAGTTCTAAATAGAATGATCTAATCAACTGTTCATCAGCTATTTCTTAAAAGTTGATAAATGGTTTCTCAGATCGACAGAAAATGTGTTAAAGGTTTTGGGGTTGGCGCAATGTTGAGCTGGTAAGAAGCCTTTTTGGTGCCATATAGGACCATCTTCAGAAAGATTCTGTGAAGAACCTTTTACAACTCATTCTACATCCGTCTGAGGAACCACTTCACCATGCGAAGGAACGTTTAAGCATAAAATGGTTCAATGTAGAACTCATGATTCTAAATAGAACCTTTGCCTTTACTAAAGAACTCATGAAGAACCATCCTTTTAAGAGTGTGTTTGTGGTGCCACTTAAGCTGCATAGCTTAAGCACTTAATGTATTAATAAAGCGATGTTGGCATATTTATGAAAAGCCTATGTTCATATTCACACCATGTATTATGAAAGCAACTAACACTTGTTTGGAATTTTACTACAAAGTGATGGAAAATTGTTGATTTTGATGCCAAATCTGTTTGTCATCATTGCCATTCTGGCAACAGAGACATAAATACTCTAATATAAATAATTGTTTCTTTTTAAATATGTTTTTCAGTGCGTTTGCATGTGTAATAGAGTTCCTATGGAGGTAGCTTAATGAAGTGTTACCATTGTAGCCATGGGACGCATTCTGTCTGTGTTTGTGTATAACGCTGTGTTACAGTGTCAGAAACCACATATTCAATTCTATTAGACTTTTCTTTTTTTGCCAATTTAAGGCCTTAATGAATTTCTTCTGCTTATGTTGTTATAATGGCTCAAAGCTTCAGGAGGCTGGAAGGGAATTGGTGTGATAGATGGTGATGTTTGGGGCTTGTCTGAGTGCGGAGAGCTGACAGGACTCCAGAGTAATCTAAAATCAGCTCTGTCACCCCACACGCCCGACACACAGCAGACAGCAGCTCAAACACAGCTGAGAAAGAGCTGCTGTCTCGGGGGACCACACTTCTCAACCTGCGCAGGTCTACAGCTGTTACGCTCATTTAGCTTTACTACTTACATTTAATGTCAAGGTTAAAGAGTTGATAATGCATTAATGCATTAATATGTGAAAGCGTTACACAATTAATCTTTATGGAACCAAGATGATGATGATGATGATGATGATGATGATGATGACTTAGCACCTAGTTTAGTTACATAGTTTAAGGACTAGGCTTCCTGTGGGTGCTGGAGAATACCCAACTATGTTTGTAAAAGATCTGTTTGCCAGCAAAACCAGTGAAAGGCTGAAAATGTCCTTAGCTACATTAAGGTGGTGTTTCCCTTCAGCCAAACATCACTAGTCCAGGTAGCCTGATGGCAGCAATGCAACGTCACCCAAACGGTCGGCCCAGGCTGCGATATAGCTGCAAGATCGCATCAAGCAGGCAACTGGTCCAGACAGTTTCATAGCTAGTTTCATAGTTTCATAGCACTGCAGCATCACTTAAGCAGTGTCACGCAAAGCTGCATCGAAGCGGTGATGTAACGGCACTTCGATGGCCAGCCCTTCCCTGAACCTCCCTTTCAGGTGCTACTTTGGAGGACATAATTGCAAAGTCCTCCGCCAGCAAGGAAACACCAAAATAAACACAAACAATAAAAAAAAGGAAAAACTGATTTAAAGTGAAGTGACAGCCGTATTGCATCAGTGTTCTCACATCAGAACACAAAGCACAACTCCACGCTCCCCATTTCAGCTCCAGGCTTTTTATTTATTGTTCTCTTTTAAAATATTAAGTCATGAAAAGGTACAAATATATACTTTTCACTTGGAAAAACTAAAAACAATGAAAACTTTCACAGTTGGACCTTAAAACAACTGTTGTACCTTTTTGAGGAAACATTGTACACTGGACCTTTATTTCTAACATATGTTCTGCATTTTTAAACGTGAGGAAACCCACACCAGCAGGAGCGCACACATGCTATAAGTCATACATTTCACAATGGGATGCAAAATGGTTCATCAAATATCAGAAATCTTCGCTTGGATCAATTCTAGAAACATGGTAAGACATTTAGGCAGCTTCTAAATTCACAGCGGTGCTTAAGAGGGCTTGTTTTTCTTTCAGCAGTATAAAATCTTAAATCATTGTTGGCTTTAAATATGACAGAACAGCCCTAAATAAACAACAGTTCTTCTCAGTGGCAACATGGAAATGAAGCATGACAATTTCCTAGACAGGGTTATTATATTTCACTAAAACTAGCAGTTAAAAGTTTTGCTTGTTGAGTATAATAAAAATAAAAAAGTGAAACTTTCCAAAAACACATTTAAATCATCACTACAGCATCCACTGCTTTAAACTTTAGGTTTAGTTTATTTAGTGAATAACAGAGAATGGCTATCACAGCATTCATCATAACACTAAACACTAAACCTGAAACTAAAACTATTCCTTTGAATGAAAACAAATTAATGTACCTTGAAAACAAACTGAAACTAAACTAAACTAAAAAAAAAAACAAAATGAAAAAATAAAATAAAGATTAAAAAAATACAATAAATATGATGTCATCTGGTATTTTGCTATGAAAAATCTCTCGATTTCACAATTCATTAATATGTCTTTAAAATGGCTTTTAAATGGATACCTTTTGTGATTTTACTGAATATTCGCGGGTCTTTCTTTATTCGGTTTGTCAAAACATGCAGAGAAATGCAGAGATATGGGAAGCTAGGAGCTGCAGCAGACACTCTCTTAACAACAGTGCTGTGTTTATACTGAAGGGTGGAGACACTAACAGTCTCTCTCTCAGAGATCTTGACTCGGCTCTCCTGCTGTGTGCTCTCCTGCAGGCTATGGTAACATTGCCCCGAGCACGGAGGGTGGCAAGATCTTCTGTATCCTCTATGCGATTTTTGGCATCCCTCTTTTCGGCTTCCTGCTGGCTGGCGTCGGGGACCAGCTGGGGACCATCTTTGTGAAGACCATCGCCAAAGTGGAGAAAATGTTCAGGGTAAGAAAGTCTGAGAACGTTTGCAGAGATGAGCTGATTATAAACATTCGGGTAGTTTTAAGTCCTTCAAGCAGGACGGCAGGTTTTCTGCTTTTCACATGATGCACTGGAGCAGGGCATGCTGGGAGGAGAAGGCTAAGACGCTTGCTTTGGGCTGGAACTGCTGATTTTTAATTTTTTTTTTTTTATTTTACTTTTAGAGTGACAATGAGGAGATTTAGCTTTAGTTTTATTCAATTATTGTGCATTTTGCAATGAATATAGCAATATTAGCTTTCATTTTAGCTGTTATACATTTGAAGTTTGTCTTTTAGTACAATTAGCTGTTTCGTATTTTCTTAATAGCTTTCAGTAATGATGATAATTCTGAACGACCTGAACAAAACTTTAATATACTCTTGATTTAACTCTCTGTTAATCTCAAAGCAATATTTTATGTATTATATTATGCATTATAATATGTATTATACTACATATTATATTTATCATATCTTAAGGGGACACATTTTGTAGTTACAGTATTCATGTAATTTGGTAGCTCAGCTATTTACTGTTAGTCCATCCATTCCATATGCAGTGGAAAAGATTATAATCACAGTTTTTATCACACTTTTTCTTACCTTTTTTCTACCTAAACTGGAATTTTGTCAAAAGGTGCACTGTTTATATTAGAACATTTAGGCCATAATAAGATTTAGATTTTGAAAGCATGTTTAAGTGGTAATATTTGGGTGGGCCAGTGTAAAAAGTGGGTTAAATCAAATCAAAGATGAAGCTGTAAAGTGAATAAAAGGTTTTAAGACTGTGTGAATCTGTAAAATCTTAGCTCTTATCCACACACACGTAGGGAATCACGTTGGCCAGAATATTGCGTTATTGTATTGTGTGCATGTAGCTGCCCTTCACATTCACGTCCAGCCCATCATGAGCTGCTGTGCTTTATCTTAATTTCAGACTAACTTGCTCCTGAACGTTAAGTGTGTTGTTCATGTTAATATATGCAGAACCATTAATCTGTCTTCAGGGGGCTCATTAGGGGGCGCTGTTGTGCTGGGAATTGTTAGGGTGGGCTGGCAAACACCCAGCTGGTCAGTGAGGCTGGTAAACAAACAGTAGCTGCACGACCTTCGCCCCCAGCAGGGTCCAGCTCACTGCGACAGAAGCATCTGCGGAAATGCGTGAGATTGTTCCTCATCAGAGCTAATCAGGCTTCATTAGAGTGGCGGCAACTGTGCTGAGTCACGAAATGGGTTTAATCACACTGCATGTGGCTCGCTGGTGACGAGGTCTCACACCCAGCCCAAGTAATGAAGGAGACCTCTTCCCTCTCGAATACAAAACAGATTTCCTTTTACTTTAGTGCTCACAAATTCCCATTTTCACAGCCTATTGCTGTGCATGCGTATCAGGAAAATCCTGGAAAATGAAGGTCGTGGAATCTAACATGCAGTGATGTGTACAGGTTGTATTTAGCATGGCTCTCAGGAAGGTGTTATTAATTTACACATGTTGTAGACCAGATGGTCTTATTTGCAGTCCTGAATTAAATCTTCTTGGAGAAAACTGCACACAGACATCACTACAATGTCCAGCAATTGCCCAGCTTTTGTTTACACCTAATTCTAGCCAACACAATGGTGGGAAACATGCTGGGGTTGACCAAACATTCTGCACAAACACCAGCATTAAAACGTGTGAAATTGTCTTTAGAATGTTTCTAAAAGAAACCGACCAAATGAACCACAGTCAATGAAGAAAGAACATTCAGAACCAGACAGTCGCCGATGCCAGACCCTGAACCCATTTTTCAGAGCTGTATTTGGTCCTTGATTGTTAGTTGAGCCTTTGATGGAACTCATTGATGCTCAAAGCCTTTGAGGGTCCACAACTGATGTAACTAACTGACCACCACATGATTAAAAATTCACCAGAAATTGGATTCAGGGTCCTGAGTTATAGAATCACTGACCATCTCACACTTCATGATTCGTTGAGTCCTAAAAGTCAAACATGTTTCAAAATATTCTTCCATCACTGATCAATTCAGAGATCAATCAGACCATTAAAGAGACTTGCTTCTTCTCTCTTATCAGCAGATCATCCACACCATCAATCGCTTCTGATCAAACCTCCCAACTTGGAAAATTGTTGCTTTAGATTGGGAAAATCTGTTGGATGGGCAAACAGGGGTTAAAATCAGGGCAGAGATTGCACAGTGTAGATCCAGCTTTTCAGGTGGATGCGACTAAAGAGGGAAGAAAATTGGGTAATGAAAAAAATGAATGTGAAAACTGTATTTCTGACTTTGCCAAATTGGAGCTGGAGCAATCAATTGTAGTAATTGTACTAGTTTCATCACTCATTTGGCAATACAGCCGCTCTTTCTTGACCAAGCTGTGGACTTCAAATATGCAGCCATCACTTTATTCCCTGGATCCAAGTAGAATGCAGATTGATTGCTATTGTTCTTCCCCCAATTTTATTTCTAGTTCTCATTGATGTTCTGTCCACAATCATGAACTTCATATTTACACCACTGCTTTATCAGAAAGGAATTATGAATAACAGCGATGGAAACTCTTTGCACGATTAAAGGGTTCTTTGTACCGTTAAATTGTTCTTCAGATTGATAGCGAATGTGCTGTAGATGCTTTTATATAGAATATTGTTGAAAAGGGTTCTATATAGCACCAAATTGGATATCCTATTGTTACAATGTCAAGCCTGTGACAAAAGAAGAACCCTTTTTGGTGCTATAAAGAACCCCTTCCAAAAAGGTTTTAAATAGAACCATATAAAACAGACGCTCTATCACTTTAATAATGATGGAGAGTCTGTTTCACGATGCAAAGGATTCTGTGAGTGTAAATGGTTCTAAGTAGAACCATTTTTTTCCTAAAGAACCCTTGAAGAACCCATCCATCCATCCATCCATCTTTTTAAAATCTGCATGTCAAATTTTGTCACGATTGGCCCTCCCAGTCGTGTCCAAGTGCTTCTTTGTTTTGGTTCTTTGTCCGGCCCCTTGTTTCGTGACTCCACCCCTGACTGTCTGCACCCGTGTTTCCACCTGTCCCTCGTTTACTCTCATGTATCTAAGCTCTGTGTTTTCCCCTGTCTGGTTACTGGTCTTTGTTTGAAGTGTTGTTCTGATTGTGGTGTTTGTCGTTAGATGTTTGTTTGATTTGTTGGAGTTTGATGTTTGATGTGCTGTCTGTACTCTTTGAAGTGTTTTAGTCTTGTTTGAGATTCTGTGTTCTTTATTGTCATGTCTGTCCCGTGATCTCTACGTGTTGGCTCGATGGCCCAGCACCGTCTCGACCCTGATTTTGGATTTGCCCATAATAAAAGTCGCTTATCTCAGTGTATTCGTCCGCCTCCTTGATCCCCGGCGTTACAAATTTATACAACATATTTGTGCCGTTACTATCAGGGCCACATCTAGAATGGTGTTCGCTTCGGTGGGCAACCTCAGCCCCAATTAAATGGGTCACTGCCCACTCCACCAAAAACTGCAGTCACCATACACACAGTGATGAAATGATGTATGGAAATACATGAAATGTTTCACAGATTCCCTGCTTCATTTTGAACTTAAGGGTTGGAGTAGCTGCTCCCAGCCCTTTTAGAATCGGAATGCTGCAGGGAATCCCCCGAGGCAAAGCACAGAGTGCATTTCTTCTCTGGAAGCAGAACATTCGCTGGAGTGCTTCCTCTCCCTCTTTAGCAGTCACACTTGTTACATCTTGTTGTGTGAGTGCTCACACTAAAGACTTATCACCGATAATTTCAAACAGGTTGGAAAATGTCTTGACTTCTGTAACATTCTGGAAAATCCCAGACTGGATGAATCACGTCCCTCAACTGTTCTCAGTGAGTCCGGCATGAGCAGCAGTTAGCCGCTCGTCTTAGAACGGTGATCACAGAACCAACTGAGAAAAGACACTCTGGGCATAATGGTATAGTGCGCAATGGGCTCATTACAATCATGAAACTTTAGCTCACAATCATATTACAATAAAAATGATTTTGTTTTATTAATTGTTAGAGACTACAAGCTTAACGCAGCAAATTGGTCTAATTAGCTGTCTTGCTTCTCAGCTATTATTACTTAGCTGTAGACACCCTATAAACGTGTCATTAACCTCAAATAAATCAACGTCACTTACCACCGCCCTCTAAAGGCGTCATTAACAAACATCAAATAAACAAACGTCACTCGCCACCACCTTTTAAAGGCATCGTTAACAATCATTGAAGACAGCAGATAAAGAGATGCCACTCATCACCGCCCTCCATCATTATCATCAAGTAATCAACCTTCATTCGTAGCAGCCCTCTAAAGACGTCATTAACAAACAAACATCGAACACACAAGCAGCAAATAAGGAGATGTCGCTCGTGGCCTCCCTCTAAAGATGTCATTAACATCAAATAATCGAATGCCGCTCACCGCTGCCGTCTAAATCTGGTTTCCGCGCTTTTTTATTTGACATATTTGGCTCAACATAGTAGTTGAATACTTACCCAGTTCACTTTCCATGAAGTAAAGTAAACTCACAGCTGTAGAAGATAATTGTTCTCAGCTTATAGAACTGCTATCAGGAGATAATGGAATAATGGTGACAGGCCTGTTGTGTCCAGCCTGTCACATGTTCTGTCTCATCTGTTTCTTCTCCAGCGTAAACACAACCAGATCAGTCAGACGAAGATTCGTGTGGCCTCCACTCTCCTCTTCATCCTGGCTGGCTGCATCGTCTTCGTCACCATCCCTGCTGTCATCTTCAAACACATAGAGGGCTGGACGGCACTGGAGGCCATTTATTTCGTGGTTATCACACTGACGACTGTGGGCATTGGAGATTATGTTGCAGGTATTCAAATTACACTGAATGTTCTATGGGCGGCGCGGTGGGTAGCGCTGTCGACTCACAGCGAGGAGGGTCTGGGTTCGATTCCCCAGCCGGGCGACCGGGGTCCTCTCTGTGTGGAGTCTGCATGTTCTCCCCGTGTCTGCGTGGGTTTCCAAAGACATGCAGTCAGGCCAATTGAACATGTTACATTGCCCCTGGGTGTGAGTGACTGTCTGTGTCTGTCTGTCTGCCCTGCGATGGACTGGCGACCTGTCCAGGGTGTATCCTGCCTTCCGCCCGATGACCGCTGGGATAGGCTCCAGCACCCCCATGACCCTGAGGGAGAAGTGGTATAGAAAGTGTGTGTGTGTGTGTGTGTGTGTGTGTGTGTGTGTGTGTGTGTGTGTGTGTGAGAATGTCCTACATTGTATGTCCATTAGATACATCACCAACCAAAGACCAGTGTTATCAGTCGTAATTGATCTGCAGTTGATTAGGCCCTGATTCAGCCCTTTCGTCCTGACTTTACTGGGCTTTATTTGTTGCCATATTGAATTAAACTGCCTAATGCCGTGATTCCGTTCCTTCTCTGTAGACTCGCACTGTGAGGCTAATGTGAATTGACAGTGTTTACTGCGGCTGTAGACTCGATCTCCATTACAGCCTTTTGTAGTGCTGATAAAACCTCCTTCTCAGAGACACCTGGGATTTTATTGCCTCTTGTAGAGAAGTTGGTTTGTGTGGAGATGGCCAGCTTCTGCTCTCAAGAAAACTTTTACTGTGTTTTAAACCTCAGAACTCAGCAGTGTTGCTTTGCTATACTATTTAAATGGATGCAATACATAATTATTTGGACTGTTATATAATTAATTACATTTACATTCCATTTCCATTCTTTATAGACACGTTTGAGTACATTGTTTTTCTACTTCTACCAGTGTCAAAAAGTGACGAACAGCTAAAATGTAAAATTTCTTTTTTAACATTAATTTATTATAATAATAAGAGATCAAAAACTCTGATGACCCATAATATCAGCTGATGTCATTTTAGCTTTAAAGTGCATTACATTCCAAATAGTTCAGTCAGTAAAGCACTACTTAAATGATAATCAATTATCGGTTCTCAGTGGCCACACTTATTATACTCAAGTAATCAGCATAAACTCAGTTCATGTTACTTATGTTTTATTTTTCTTGTTTTTCATCACTCCACAACCCTGAAGGATAATTGTTTTAGAAAGTATGTGTGTGTGTGTGTGTGTGTGTGTGTGTGTGTGTGTGTGTGTGTGTGTGTGTGTGTGTGTGTGTGTGTGTGTGTGTGTGTGTGTGTATTTCTGTTTGATATTTTAACCATGATGGTGTTTTTTATTCAAATTAGGTTCAGTCTGTAAAATAGTGGAGACTCATAACAAGCTGCTGAAGGTTTGGCCCAATTATCGGGAATCCCAGCTGTGCTGCAACCCCAAAAATGGATAATAATCAGCTCATTTTGTAATCATTTCACAAATACTGTTAAACCAGCACTGTCTAATCTGCCCAACTGATTTACCAGTTGGGCTGTGATGTTGGTTGAAAGCTTAGAATTCAATAAGCTGTATGACCTAAATAATAAGATTAAAAGAAACTTTTGCTTTCATCAGAAAAAACTATGACTTCTAAGGGTTAATGTGTTGTGCCGTTCTCGGATCTGCGCTAAATATGTCTCTTGAATGTGTGTTTCAGGAGGTAACAGAAGAATAGAGTATTATAAATGGTACAAGCCACTGGTCTGGTTCTGGATCCTGGTTGGTTTGGCCTATTTCGCTGCCGTCCTGAGCATGATCGGAGACTGGCTGAGAGTCCTCTCCAAGAAGACAAAGGAGGAGGTGAACATTTAGTAATAAACAGCCTTTTAACTGTCCAAGGTGACCAATGGTGGACTATAAGTCTTAGCACTTAAACGTGGTTATGCAGCTCGCGTTCACAGTTAGTGATGTATTTGGCTTTCAAAAAGACTACAGTGACCATTTCTACTCACCACACATTTTAAATCAAAACATGTTATTCCTCTTTCATGAGAGTATGTTGGTAGTTAATCTAACCAACTGGAGAGCTCGCTTAGCTGTTTCTACCTAGACGCCATGGTGAAAACAAACCTGATAGGACAAATTTCTGTTGGGCATTTCAAGAAAGAACCAGAACTTCACAAGGAGATCAGAGTGTCACCCCAAAACCTGCAGACTTTAAAGAAACACTATGTAAGATTGGAGGTTTTGGAGACCTCTCAGGTGGAAATAAGTAATTACACCCGACATGGGGAAGAACATTTTGTAATGTTGGTTGATGGGAAAATGAATCTAACTTTTGTGAGTGGAGTGAAAATATATCAGTATAATGTTGATTTTGAGACCTAAACATTGAGCTGGACCTTCTTTTTGAGCATGTGCATGTGACATTAATACGTAAAGACATATTATCTTGTCTGCAAACTCAAGCCAAATCCATCTTGGTACTGACTTTTAAATGATTATTTCAGGCTTTACAGGGTGAACTGCAGTGACACAAGCTCATCATATTTTAGTGTGTTCCATTTTTCCCCCAATACATAAGAATGCTGCTTCTTTCAGCTTTAATAAAAAATATTGTTTCTATTAAACAGAAATGACCTAAATATTATAGCCATGTTTTAATTAGTCCCCAGCCATCATTACACCTTCTCTGAAACTTAGAAATCCCTGAAGGTTCCCCACCGCAGAAGGCCAGACCAACGAATTGTAGAACCAAAAAGAATCAGTAGCTATTGTAAAGTGTCATGACCTGCAGTGTTTCATATTTGTTATCATTCATATATTGCATTTGTCAAATAAACACAATCTTGATTAGGATTATCAGTCATTGCATTGAGACTTGTCCTGTTATTCTCAGGTTGGGGAGTTTAAAGCCCATGCAGCTGAGTGGAAAGCGAATGTGAGGGCGGAGTTCAGGGAGACAAGGCGTCGGCTCAGCGTTGAAGTTCACGACAAACTGCAACGAGCGGCCACAATCCGCAGCATGGAGCGCCGACAGCTCGGACTGGACCAACGAGCTCATTCCCTGGACATGCTGTCCCCTGAGAGAAGAGCAGCCTTCAACAGCCTGGACACCAACCACTTCAAGACCTCCTCACAGGAGAGCATCGACATCAAGCTGAACAACCTGCGCCTGCGGGTGGAGCAGAGCGAACACCGGCGCAGTGATCCCAACCAGGCCTCATCTGAGGATAACATCTTTAACCGGCTGAGCTCTGTCACCAAGCTGACTAAGCGCACCAAGACCAGAGAGCTGAAGAAGAACATTCCAGGAGATGGACGAAGGGGCAACAGCACCATGGACGAGGAGAAGAAGGAGATGGAGGAAGAGGAGCTGGAGAAGGACATCAACACCAGCCTGACCAACCTGCCTCTGTTTGTGGAGAGCCCAAAATATCAGAACGGATTCATACCGTTGCCGCTACAGACCAAAGAAGAAGAAGAAGAGGAGGAGAGCAAGAAAAAACTTGAACAGAGCGAGGAGTTTCATGTGCAGATGGACGCCTAGACAAGAAACATGGTTTTTAGGAGAACACAAGTGCCTTATTTCACCTATTGCCCCAATGGGAAACCTGATGTTTGATGTTTGTCGAACTGTTCACTGTGCCCTGACAACTTGATCAAAGAAAGAATAAGTAATGTAACAAGAAACCTAAAAGAAACCTTGGTCCCTACTAATGACCAGACCACTGAATTGTAACAAGCTGGCAAAGACTAGCAAAGTGTTAAACAACACTTATGGAACCATAGAAAACTACGATGATGAGACTGAACTTACTTCATTATGGAACTTTCCTTATGGAAGACCTAGGATTATTCAGCTTAGTTGCAAAATTGCAAGCAAGTTGCAGAAAGACTGTCCCTCAGATATGCATTTATTTATATATATATATATATATATATTTATTTATATATATATATATATATATATATATATATATATATATATATATATATATATATATATATATATATCCCCCAAATTTAAATTCCCCCATAGACAGAATAGAAGGAAGGACAAGTCTCTGAAGAAGAGCCACTGAGGTTCAAACTAAATACATTGCATGGTCTTGGATCTTTAACATCCTCTTAAGAGTACTGTGTCCCAGTAATGCTGTCCATTTCATGAATACTACCAATGAAATCTCAGGGCTTGTGGTCCAACCCTAGTTGTTGTTATGTAAGGTATGTCTGATGTATGCTGCAGTCACACTCAAAATAAAATCCATGTTCATTGCGCCAGTTTCACTGCAATTGTGTGATTTGACAGCTTATATGACAATGGAACGAAACCTAAGCCACAAGGTAGAGAAGGATGATCACCAGGGCCGTTTCTGAACATTTGGGGACCTCCAACCACCCCGAATTAAAATAAATTAATTTGTATACAAGTATGAAATGCTTTGATAATCTTCAGGTCAGCAGCAGCTCCAAGTGTTTAAGTGCAAACTGGCTAGATGAGCATGAGAAAAGCAGAAAATGCATAAATATACAGGATTTTTGCAGCCCAAATTGTATGCGTGAAGTAAAAGAAGCTAGACTAAACACACCCAGGATATAGTATTGTTTAACAAGTAGCATGGGTCTAACAGTCTAACAGGCTACTCCAGTAATATTTAGCGTTAAGCTTCAGGGTGAACTAAGGGCTGCACGACTTCAGATTTTTCAAAGCCGTGAGTTACATTATGGAAGTTGAGTTGATGTCAACTAATTGCTGATGACATCATGAATAAAACCACAGAAAAAGGGAAATGCTTTGCTACAAGCCACTGTAAAAACCTGTGATGAAGCCAAACTCCACAGGTTAGTAGAGTGTGATGTGCTCTTTCCAACAAGCCCTGAATCACATCACTAGCCTTCAGGAACCCTGTGATACAAACCCCAGAACTCCACTAAATTTGCGTTAATTGTACCCTAGGTGACCTCGATTCAAGAGCCAGGGAAATTTAGAGTGTCATAACTGCAATAAATAAGAGTAAGTGATTTCAACCTGTACAGGATTACAGGGCATTATGCGCCTCTAAAATCACATGGGACTTTTTATTGAAGTTTTCAGGAAACTAGATATGACTACGTTCATTATCTGATCTTTGAACCTCTGTAGATCAGCAGGGAAATGTTACAGTGCAGTCAAACTCCACAGGTCAGTACAGCATGACACAGCCTTTTCAGCAAGGCTTGGCACTGCTAGCCTTCAGGAAGCCAGAAATATGGACCCCAAAGTCACCAGACTCCTCCCTAAAGTGTCCACGTTGTGTCATAATCGCACGATCATCAGTGACTTTTTACGACATCAAGCTTAAAGTGTCATTGCTGAGTAATAGATTGACAAGTCTGTGCAACCCCTAGGATGAAAAACATTTACTAAATCATTTACTATCAAGATATAAAAGGGAATTCCAGCCTATTATTCCCTGCAGTATTCTGTAGTGCAGCATTGTATCCCTTCGTTCTTGGACTCAAACCCCCAGCACGTCAACCAATCCTTGCAAGCCTAGCCACTGAGCTATAGGCTAATACAAGCAAGGTAGTGCTAGATTGACCTTGGTTGGGCCTTGGGGCAGTCGTGGGCTGGCGGTCGCCAGGTCGCCGGTTCGATCCCCAGAGCCGACAGCACATGACTGAGGCGTCCTTAAGCAAGATACCCAACCCGGGCGCTGCGGATTGGGCTGCCCACCGCTCCGGGCAAGTGTGCTCACTGCCCCCTAGTGTGTGTGTGCTCACTAGAGTGTATGTGGTGTTTCACTTCACGGATGGGTTAAATGCAGAGGTGAAATTTCTCCATTGTGGGACTAATAAGGGTCAATTTGTTTGTTGCTTGTTTTATTTGTTGTCTAACAAAGTCCAAAAAAATTAGATCTTTATTTAGCACAGAATGGATCCTTTCATTCTGATAAAAGAAGATACTTCACTAACTTTAGCCTTTTGTTAACTTTAGCCTCATTTGGTGTGTCATGTCTGTCATTTAAGCAATCCATTCTCTCCATTGTTTACAGTTACCACAGTTATATGGCTGCAATAAGATTTGGCTTCCTGGCAGTAACTTCAGCCATCTGCCTTCCTTCTGCAAAATAAACCTGCCCCCAGAAATCACCAGAAGTTTCAGAAGTTCCTCCACCTTTAAGGTACATCTTTAGAAGTGTGGTTTCCTAGTCTGCACTACTGTAGGAGGACAGCAGTGGTGTAGTGATGGCTCATTTATCATTTTGTCAGGAATGTCCCTTTAATAACAGCACACGCTCGTGGGGGCATCCTGGTGGTTGGAGGCCCTAAACAACTGCTAATACCACTTACAGCAAGAACTTACAGCAAGAAACGGCCCTGGTGTTTGCTTTGACTTTACAGTCCAGGGTTGATGCACTTTTTAGGGTTTGATGGCAAAGCAGTATGTTGTCTGATAAGTGTAATCACTCACTATACACTTCAGCGTCACACTTAGCACTTTCTGACAAGCCAGAGCTTTATATGATTTCTTTTTAACCTCCAGCTGCAGATTGGAATCATCACTAAACTGTGAATCTGTGCTGTGCAATATGCCTTCCTGTGTGTGTCTGAACATGTATGTATGTGTGTTTGTGTTGAATCTAAACGGCATTGTCTGATGTATATGGTGTCTAACAGATTGTATTATGCTAAAATTCCCACGCACAATAAAAGGGGAGCATATCAGTACCTCACTATCGCACACATCCACACATCCACGATGCAGCGTACTTGTTGTTAAGCTTTACATACCTGAACATGCTATTCTCGTTTGCAGTAGTCTAGTGTGAATGCAGCAAAGGACTTAATGTTGTGATGAAGATGCTATAAAGACTTAAAATGTTCAAAGCATTAAAAAGAATTTAGAGACATGGATACTAAAGCATGCTATTGTGCTTATATATTATCAAGGTATGGTATTGATTGTACCAGTACATGCTTCTGAAGACTAGCATTTATAATTGTCCATGCTAAAGCTCAGACGCGGGCCGCACACTCTCAGTTCAATGGAAGTTGTTCACAGTACGACTTGTGCAACCATTACATTCAATGTAGTGAGTGCCTTTTGGAAATAAATCTACTGAATGACGTCTGGCTCTGTTTCGTTGATGTTTCCTGCGCTCTGACTTATCTGTGTTTATCACTGTTCCTGTCAGACATATCCTTTTCCTCTCCTACAGCGATGACCTTCTGAAACAGAGGAATCAACTCCTTTTTCGGTCTGTTTGTTCCATCTTCTTAAAATAGCTGTTTAGAGATCCAGAGTCTACAGTCACCTTCAGACAAGTGTCCTGGTGTAGGATCACATGTTTCATGATCTTCAGACTGACTTGCACAGGTGTAATGAGGCATTCAGCTGGTGAGAGATACACTGGCTTCTTTGAAAGCTGTGAACTGTTTAATTGTTGCTGTTATGTTTCTTAACATTATCACTGTAGTGATTTAGCAGGTTAGACTCACTGCTGCCCAAACAGACACATTCCTGCCACTTCAGACACACTGATACACTGTGATTCAATCGGATTCACTACCGTCCCATCAGACTCACTACTGTCCCATCAGACTCACTACTGTCCCATCTTACTACTTCAGTTTTGCTGCTCCACAATCAGACTCAATACTGCTCCATCAACGGCTCCATCAGATTCAATGCCTCCTCAACAGACTTACTAATACCCTGTCAGCCGCACTACACTCACTAGACTCACTATTGCCCTGTCATACTGATTACTGCCTCATCAGACTCACTGCAACTAATGCCCTATCAGATTCACTGCTGCCCCATCAGACTCACTACTGCCTTATCAAACTCATTACTGCCTCATCAGATTGACTACTGCCTCATCAGATTCACTACTACCCCATCAGACTCACTACTGCCTTATCAAACTCATTACTGCCTCATCAGATTGACTACTGCCTCATCAGATTCACTACTACCCCATCAGGCTCACTATTGCCCTATCAAACCCAATAGTGCCACATCAGACTCACTACTGCCTCATCAGATTCACTACTACCCCATCAGGCTCACTACTGCTCCTTCAGACTCACTACTACCCCATCAGGCTCACTACTGCTGCATCAGGCTCACTACTGCCTCATCAAATTCACTACAACCCCGTTAAGCTCACTACTGCCTCATCAGACTCATTACTGCCCTATCAAACCCAATAGTGCCACATCAGACTCACTACTACCTTATCAAACTCACTACTGCCTCATCAAATTCACTACTACCCCATCAGGCTCACTACTGCTCAATCAGACTCACTACTGCCTCATCAGGCTTATTACTGCCCTGTCAGATTCACTGCTGCCCCATCAGACTCACTACTCCTCACTACTCCTCTACAACTATCAGTACAGGAACTGACGGTTTCATGACTCCATTCTTCTGTTTTTGGATTCCTTTGGTCTCAAATAAAATGATAAAACTCCAAAGTGAGAGGAGAGAAAAACAGTCAACAGACACAACAGCATGAATTAAACTCAGAAAAGAGAATTAGAAACTAAATTTTAATAACTAAAATGGAACTGAAGTCAGAGTCAATTATTCACTAATAGACTAGAATAGAAAATGTATCATGATCATCATTTAAAAAAGTTTAAAAAGTACAAATCTAGTTTGCTTAGTTAGTAAGTTTACAGTAGTAGTTACTAAAAGAAATGCTAAAGCATGTTTTATTCTTACTGCTGCTGGTGTAGAGTGGGCGTGATTTTTTGGTAAACAGACTCAAAACTTACTGTCCCTTGACTTGTCCTATAAAATGAATGTAAAAAGTTTACAGCTTCCCATTTTAGTGAGTGCATTCAGACACTACAGGGTGCACAGCTCATTCAGCGTCAATGCTAATAGCATGAGCACATGAAGTAGATTTTAAAGATTCACTTAAAATTCATTTATTTTAAATGAACACTTTCTTTGTAGTCTGTAATTTCGGTAAAGTTATTGAACTTTCGACCTGACCTCATCAATATCACTGAAAAGTCAGACAATCGTTTTTAACTATGTAGGAGAATTTTTAATGCATTTGGGGAGATCACTTGAAACAGCATCAGATGTTTTTCAGAGGCGTCTTCTTTTTGTGTATTGGCGCTAAAACTTATTTAATCTTTTAATTTTATTCTTTGACACTTAAGTCTCACTGCATGACGTAAAGCTTTTTATCTACAAGTTCCCACCTCATGATACTCGTCTCACACAACTGTGTATGTGTGTTAATTAAGAGTGTCAGAACAGCGAAGACACCTAGAGTGATAAAAAACAGTGTAAAACATCCTGTAAAAAAAAAAAAATAAATAAATAAGAGAGAGAAATGAGTTGATCATAAACTTACCCGTGAGAAAGGCTGGATCCGAACTGGCAGAGTCAGAGAGCTGGAGAAATTTTATTTTCTCTATATCATGATAGACCAACCATCATAAAACCTTTTCTGAGCTCATCGGTTGTTTGACGTTTTGAATAAGACCTTCAATTAGGTTACATAATCCACTGAAGTGAAAACTGGAGAGCTTGATAATGTAATATTGTAATAGTAATTCACTCTCCAGCTCTACTGAATAATTACTGTGATGGTCACAGCAGCTTTTGAGAGCTGGATGAAGGTCACCTGGCTGAAATATCTTTGATTAAACGTCACAGTAGATCTTGGATTGAGTGCTGAAAAAACAGGCAATGTGATATAAACTGAGTCTGTGCTACAGTTTCTCTTTAAGTCGAATTGAGTTCTACCAGAGTTTCGAAAGCAACCAAAGGTTTTTCCGGATCTGCTTCATTGTTTTTATTTTTCCTTGACCTATTCCCTCTTCTTCTACTTCTCTCTGGTTCTTATTTATGTTTTTTTCTTCTTTTTCTTCTTCTACTTAGTCTTTATTGCTTTACTTTCCTTGTTCTTCTTATTGCTCCTGATTCTTCTGAAATCCCAAACAATGGTTGAGCTCACCTGACTTATCTACCTAGATGCCATGGAAAACCAATTCCGATTGGGTACGTTTGATTGTGTCTCTTTTGTACCCAAAACATAACATTGACTTTAGATTATTACAACAATATTTACAGTTTAAACACAACAAACAAGATGATTCTGTGTTAAATATAAATTAACCAGAAAAGTTTATTATTATTCCATCCATCCATTTTCTAAGCCGCCATTTTCTAAGGGGGGGGGGGGGGGGTTCTGGAGCCTATCCCAGTGGTCATCGAGTAGAAGGCAGGATACACCCTGGACAGGCTGCCAGTCCATCTCAGGGCAGAATCACTCACACATTCACACCTAGGGGCAGTATACCATGTCCAATTGGCCTGACTGCATGACTGTGGGAGGAAACCGGAGAACCCGGAGGAACCCCACACAGACACGGGGAGAACATGCAAACCCCACACAGAGAGGACCCCGGTCACCCAGATCCGGTCACCCAGCCGGGGAATCAAGCCCAGACCCTCCTTGCTGTGAGGCAACAGGGCTACCCACCACACTGCTTATTATTATTATCCCACATAAATTATTAAGCCTTCTCTGAAGAGCTAGAAGACCCTGAGGGTTCCCCTCTGGTGTTCATTAGTTCTCTTCCTGCTCTGAGCTCTCCAGCTTCACACTGTGGGAATGTTTCCATGTGTCTGCGACTCACAGTGGGGAAAACATGCTTCCTGTAGCATTTAAAGAAGGATTAATGCCCCGACAACAACTTGTAGAGCACATTTCAATGTAATTTCCTTTCAGCCGCTGGCAGCACCTCTGAGGTTTCATTAACACCTAGAAATTACAATGTTCTTCAGAAAGTCTGACAGACAAAATTCCATCAGGACCAATGTAGAATTAATAGACCAGATTGAACAGAGCAGAGCGCTTACAGTTTCTGATGCTTCTTCTTCTAGTTCTTGTTCTTTATTTCACCAAGGAATCAGTCTTGGTGAGATACACATGACTCCAGGGGTCTGTTGTGCCTCCCTAACTGCACCTGCTGTCTCTCCTTCATTTCATATGTGTGAAACAGCAACTCTACAGATTCAGGAAATGTTTGAAACTTGAGTTCTGTGCTGCATTATGATGAAGAGAGAACGGAGGGAAAAGAGCCAAGTTGGGGGAGGAGGGCAAGGGACTGGAAGAGGCCAAGCTCTCTGTTTACCGGTTGGTCTACATCCTGACCCTCATCTATGGTCATGAGCTGTGGGTAATGACCGAAAGAACGAGATCACAAATACAAGCAGCGGAAATGAGCATCTTCTCAGGGTGGCAGCTACACTCTATTTGATAGGGTGAGGAGGTCAGCCATCCATGAGGAGCTCGGAGTAGAGCCGCTACTCCTCCACATGGAGAGGAGCCAGCTGTGATAGTTCAGGCATCTGATTCGGATGCCCCCCTCTGGACGCCTCCCGGTGGGGGTGTACCAGGCACGGCCTATTGGGATAAGACCCTGGCGCCGTTCTAGGACCCGCTGGAGGGATTACATCTCCAAGTTGGTCTGGGAGCAGCTTGGAGTCCCCAGGAATGAGCTGGAGGAAGTTGCAGGAGAACAGGGTCGTCTGGGATTCTCTGCTCTCTCAGCTGCTACCGTGACCTTTTACCAGATAATCAATAATAAATATGATATATCTTATTATTAAATGAAAAATATTTACCTTTAGCTTTCAGTTTACATTCATTTTGAGCATTATAAATACCTGGTCTTTAATATGCAACTCAATTTGTTATTATAAATAAAGCACTCAGCATGAATCCAATGTTCATTTTTCTTGTGATGACCAATAAAATGAATCACCATCATGATGGCACTTTTTTCAGCTCACAGACACTCCAGACTAACAATTTATAAAGTTATGAGTTGCCACTTGTTTTCAAGATAAATGATGTGTTGTGTTGATTTGACTTAAAAATACAGTGCAACGTTTTTGCAAGCTTTTTTTTTAAGCATCACTCAACCTTTTAGTGATTTTTACTAAAAACCTGACTAACTAAAAATACTGACATTACTAACAAATCAAAGTTTTATTTTACATCGTTACTTAGAAAAATATGTATCTCCAGTCAGTAAAATTAAGCTTTCATTTAGACTTCCTTAATATTTTAAGATTAATATAAATAAGTTAAGTGATACTTTTTTAAATCCCACAAACAGGAAAATTTCACCTCCACATTTAACCCATCCGTGAAGTGAAACACCACATACACACTAGTGAATAGACACACTAGGGGGCAGTGAGCACACTTGCCCGGAGCGGTGGGCAGCCCTATCCACAGCGTCCGGGGAGCAGTTGGGGGTTAGGTGTCTTGCTCAAGGACACCTCAGTCATGGACTGTCGGCACTGGGGATCGAACCGGCGACCTTCCGGTCACAGGGCCAGTTCCACAACTGCTCAGACAGAACAAACTAGTTTCCCTATTTCTCTCCATATTTCCCTCTTCTTGCAGTCTCATTCTGTTCCCGCTCTAGTCGTGCAGTAGCTCATTCTCTCTCTCACCATTTTAGAAGCTAATGCTGCTGTTTACGTCTCACTGCAATCTCAGTCCTTGTTGTCTTGGTAAATATCACTTCTCACAGTTAAAGTTTACTAATGGACTTTACATCATGATACTAGCAGCAGATTTGGACATTCATAACTGGCATGACTTGCGGTACTTCCAGGACTGGGAAAAGGCCCAAACTTGGTTTGAGCTGTCCTTAAATAATGCCTGGGCGAAATACAGACATGCTCAGTAGAAGCCTGCTGGAGTGATCCAGTTGGAGGGGGGGGGTTCATGGGCTTCTTATAGTTTGGAATTTTTTTTTTTCTCGCTTGATCTTGTTCATTTTGTGTGTTTTTAGCTTATTGTTGATGGATCCATTGTGAACAAGTTTTACTTTGATTTTGTATTTATTTCATAAGTTATTAATGCTGGTTATTATTGTTTACCCCTGTAGAGGTCAAGGACTGGTATGTGCTGGGTTGGGTAGTCCAGTGGATGTCTATTTAAGGAGCAATGCAGTTCTGTCGCGAGAGGAGATGGTTGGTTAATTGTTAAGCAAATGTATTTGGAGGGCAACAATTTCTTCTTCAGAGTTTAAAATATCTTCTGTAAATATTTTTTGTTTGATTTTATTAACTTTTATTTTTCTTAACTTTTTAGTATTTTCACTGGGTAAACACTCTTGCACTGAATGTGCTTTTGTGGTTTGCCATTGCTTTTTCTAACACCTCACAACCTTGTACACACAAATGTACAGCGAGTCTTGATGGATTTTTAACCTACATTACTACTATGTAAAATGTTTCTGAGGGAGAAAAATAATAAATAAAGTGGAACTTGGACTCAAGAAGACGCTTTCATTTGTTTTCACCTGAACCTTTCACGCTGGCTTCCATAGGGAAGAGTACAGTGGTTGTGGTTTTGTGTTTTGTGAAACCATTTCTTGAAATAAAATGTTGTTTTGAAGTTCACTGAAAGGCTCATCAGTGCTTATTTGATGTACAGCTGTAGTACAACCTGCCGTAGACTTTCATTGTTTCATTAATAGTAGTCATCAGTTGTAGTATTAACGCAAATTCTTATTCATATTTATCTTAAAATATAAATGAAAAAAATATGGAGAAACATATTTTTCTAAGTAAAGATGTAAAATAAAACTCTGATTTGTTAGTAATGTCAGTTTAAGGTTTTTAGTAAAAATCACTAAAAAAGTTGTACTAAAAATGGGTTGTACTTAAAAAAAAAGCTTGCAAAAACACTGTAAGCAAATATGTACAAAATTTTGTCTACTACTACTACTACTACTACTACTACTACTACTAATAATAATAATAATAATAATAATAATAATAATAATAATAATAATAATAATGCTTTAATGGCTCTCTGCATAATGTCATGGTTTTTCAGATTGACTGAGAATGTGTTGCTACTATTGCAACCAAAGCTTGTTATAAGAGAAGAACCTTTTTTCCAAAAGGCTTCTATATGGAAGCTTTCAGAACCTCTTCACCAGGCAGAGACCCATTTTGTCATGCAAGTGGTTCTGTGAGTGCTCGAGATTTGATGGGGAACCAATGTCTTTTTTAAGAACGCTTGAAGAACCATCTTTTTTTAATGCCGCACACAATTTTACATCAAAATGTAACATTGTGTAAATAAATGCACACAGACTTTACCAATATTTATATTTGTCATAGAAAAAAGATTTTAAACGTGAGCACTTAGATTCAAATGTTTGTAAGATAACATGATGGCCGGCCGTTTCGGTGGTTGTATAAACTCCTGATGCCACGTTGCCGGTGTAAGTGATCAAACTGTAAGCCGCTCTGAAGAGGATCTTCTGGTAAATGCAGCACCAAACATCAAAAGAGTGCTGTATTTATGAGCTTCTGACTTAAAATATCTGTGTTTAATCTCAGGTCTGAATGTTCTCTGTGAGTTCTTCAGTGAAGAGACGACACCTCACAACTTCACACTCCTACACACATTTCCCTGATAACACCTCCTGTGTGCGCTGATCACAGAGCACCTCAGAGCTCCTCATCAGGACCTGAGGAGAACTGGAGGAGACACTTTCACACAATAAGCGCAGTTAAACTTGAGTTACTGTTAATGCTGTTTCCTATGATATGCAGGAGTTCATTTGTGTTTAGAAACAGAATAAAGATTTTCAGGTTTTTTCCAGTTTTTTGAGTATTTTACGGAACGTGTTTGCAGAAGGTCAGTATCTGCAGATCTATGATCATAAACAGACAGACGTTCAGGAGCTTTAAGGTCATTTAGAGCATTAAAACCCAGCAGCAGAGCTTTAAAACCTCTCCTAAAAGATCCGGGCAGTCAGGGCAGTGTGTAAGCGGGAGGAGATATGAGCTCTGTCTGTTGGTGTTAATACACAGCGGCAATATCAGAGTGATATGAACATTCAACATCTGTACAGCTGTGTAAATAAGCATTCTGTTACAGAGGAGTTACTGTGACACCACAAGGAGGTTGTGAGTTTAGCTTAAGGTTCAAGTTTAAAGAATGATGTATTAAAGAACGGAGCTTATGTTCCTGAGATCTAGTACCTCAGAAACGCATCTTTTAAAGATAGACACAAACATTTCTAATTAAAGTGCCAAAGACAATAAAATAAAGTAAAATTAGGGATTACAAGCAATTAAAATGGTGTTAAGAAGAAGTGCAGCGATGGCTTACGTGGCTGCGTTTCGAGCATGTGAAGTTTGTTCCAGCAGTTAACAGCATAATAAATTGGTTGCGATTCTGGGCACCACGAACTGTTGGGCCTGCTGGGTCCAGCAGTTCAGCTGAGTATTTTGGTCCAAAGCCATTCAGAGATTTATATGCAATTAGAAGCACTTTAAAGTCAATTCAGTAGTTAATTGCTAGTCAGTGCAGTGACCTGAGGATCAAAGCGATGCGTGCAGGTCTCTTCGTTCTCGTTAGTGTTGTAGCAGCTGCATTCTAAAGAAGCTGGAGATGAATGTATGAGATGAATGTATTTTTAAAAGAGATGGTAAATTGAATGAATTTAAATAATTACATTATTATAGGATGAGCTGTGTGGTCACGTGCAGCATGAAATGCATTTATATATTATTTACAATATGTTCGTTTATGTACAAGCTTCGAGTCTGCACTCCTGAAAGGTCAGGAGTTTGATCCCCGGTGATGCCACAGCCATATGTGGTCCTTCTTTGGGTGGGCAGGATGGACCCCCTTCTCCCCAATCACTCAGCCAGCACAGATGGTTTTTAGCTGATGTTACAGAACCGGTGGTTAGTGTAGAGGAATTCGCCCTCCTAGTGGCTGGTGGTATCGTTTGATGGGGGAGTCATAAATATTGGGTGGAACGGGATGTGATGAATTTGGGAGAAAATGGGGAAAAATTTGACAAAAACAGCAACAATGTACATGCCAACTTTCCTTTCTGCAGAACAAGATACACAACAGTCACTTTTTATCAAATTCAAATCAGACTAAAATATTTTGGAATAAAAAATTTTGGAACCTGTTATTTTGTTTGTTTTTTCTCTTTGTTTCTTGCAAAATATTGGCTTAATAGCTCAGAATAATAAGTAATATTCTCAATATAATGACGTACTGTACTGAAATTTTGACTTAGCAGGCCAGGCGGTGATCATTCTGTGCAGCACTAAGCTATGTCAAACAAGTGTATTAGGAGAAGTCGTAGTCAGGGAGTGTGAAAGTGGAGATTAAGACTAAACACAGTCAGGTGGAGGTCTCAGAACTAACAAAGTGGAGATTAGGACCCAACACAGTCAGCAATTAGAACAAATAACAGTCAGGGGGAGGTCTCAGATCAAACAAGTTGAAGATTATGAAGATATGACCAAATTCCTAGAGGATACTCTTCGATCTACGTTAGACAGTGTAGCTCCATTAAAAAGCAAAACAGTACGGCAGAAAAAACTCGCCCCGTGGTTTAACGATCACACTCGAGCTTTAAAACAGACGGCCAGGCAACTAGAGCGAAAACGGCGTCTGACTAAATTAGAAGTGTTCCAGTCTGCCTGGAAGGAGAGCCTTATAGACTATAGAAGAGCTCTGACTGCAGCTCAGCCTGTCTCTCCTCTCTCATAGAAAACAATAAGAACAATCCCAGATTACTATTTAGCACAATTTCTAAAATAACAGAGAACAAAAGAGTCACTGAACCCCAGATGCCATCAGCCTATAGCAGCAATGATTTTCTGAATTTCTTTAGTGATAAAATCGAAAAAATTAGACAGAAAATTCTGAACACACAGTTAAACTCCACAAACCTGCTGGCTTATAATTCCAGTCTAGACCCTGAGAATATTAGAGTCACTCCAGAGGCTGGAATCGTTTACATTACTCCAAGAAAATGAACTAATCAAAATAGTTTCTTCTGCAAAACCATCGACCTGTATTCTGGACCCGATCCCTACAGGTCTACTCAAGGAAATCTTCCCAGAAATAACTAAGCCTATTCTGTCAATAATAAACTCCTCTCTTAGCCTCGGATACATCCCAAAAACTTTTAAACTTGCAGTAATTAGACCGCTGATTAAGAAAGCTAACCTCGATCCCTGTGAACTATCAAATTATAGACCCATCTCAAATCTCCCCTTCATATCTAAGATCCTGGAAAAAGTGGTAGCAAAACAATTAAGCCCTTATTTGCATAGGAATCATCTACACGAAAAATTTCAGTCTGGTTTTAGGCCACATCATAGTACAGAAACAGCACTAGTAAAAATTATAAATGATCTTCTATTATTCACGGACCAAGGAAATGTGTCTTTGCTAGTCCTCCTTGACCTTAGTGCAGCATTCGACACAATAGACCACGCTATCCTACTAGATAGACTAGAAAACCTTGTAGGGGTAACAGGAACAGCTCTTTCCTGGTTCAGGTCCTACCTCACCGATCAATATCAGTTTGTTAATGTAAAGGGTGAATCATCTGTTCGTGCAAAAGTAATGTATGGTGTTCCACAAGGCTCTGTTTTAGGGCCTATATTATTCACAATATATATGCTACCATAAGGCACCATTATCAGTAAACACGGCATAAATTTCCACTGCTATGCAGATGACACCCAGTTATATATATCAAGCAAACCGGATGATAAAATTAAACTTGGTAAGATTGAGGACTGTATAAAAGACAGAAAAGATTGGATGTCAAGAAATTTTCTACTACTTAACTCAGATAAAACAGAGGTCCTGCTTCTGGGTTCAAAATTAGCCAGAAACAGACACAGACTGTCTAACTCAACACTAAAACTTAACAATCTCTCAGTTTCATCAAGTCTATCTGTTAAAAATCTTGGTGTCATGATAGACGCTGATCTGTCCTTCGACACACATATATCTAATATCACTAGAACAGCTTTCCTGCATCTCCGCAATATCGCTAAATGAAGAAATTCATTATCTCTACAGGATGCAGAAAAGCTAGTTCACGCATTTATCACTTCAAGGCTAGATTATTGTAATGCCCTGCTGTCTGGATGTCACAGCAAAAGCCTTAACAAGCTTCAGCTAGTCCAGAACGCTGCAGCCAGAGTCTCACA
Organism: Pygocentrus nattereri; assembly: GCF_015220715.1. Lineage (NCBI taxonomy): Eukaryota > Metazoa > Chordata > Actinopteri > Characiformes > Serrasalmidae > Pygocentrus > Pygocentrus nattereri. The sequence continues at coordinate 50,654,886 of NC_051214.1, read as the reverse complement.
AGAACTAGGAAGTTTGACCATATTAGTCCAGTTTTATCAGCCCTGCACTGGTTACCAGTTAAATTTCACATTGATTATAAAATCCTATTACTGACCTATAAAGCTCTAAACGGGCTCGCCCCTCAGTACCTGAGTGACCTTCGTACCCACTATGAACCATCACGCCTACTTAGATCACAAGGTGCTGCTCACTGCTGGTACCTAGAACTAATAAAGCTCCATCAGGGGGCGGAGCTTCTCATACAGAGCCCCCCAGCTCTGGAATAATCTTCCTGTTAATGTTCGGGACTCAGACTCAGCCTCAGTCTTTAAGTCTAGGGTAAAAACTTACTTGTACAGTCGAGTATTTGGTGACTAGTCTTCCCTGTCAGGTCTGGACCTGCTGGAGTCTCTGCTGCTCTGTTTTACTGTAATCTGTGGTCAGCCACTCTTTACAGAACTGATTCTGTGTTTTTCTTTCCTTTCTCTGCCGAGCTGATCAGCTGCCCATCCTGTGCGCCTGATGCTGTTGCCTCTACTGCCTTGATTGGTGCCGCTGCTCACCAGCCTTCTGGACCTGCTTGACCAGCACTGAGCTTCTTGCTGTACAGCGCTGTGCAGTCCTCACCCTCAGATCTTCTCTTTCCCACTTTGCTATAAAACTTCATACTAATAATGTTTGCTATCTGGTGTCGACCAGAGGAGGACGGGTTCCCCTTCTGAGTCTTGGTTCCTCTCAAGGTTTCTTCCTCTTTTAGGGAGTTTTTCCTTGCCACCGTTGCCTCTGGCGACGCTCATGGGGGCTCGGACCCGGATTTTCTTTCTTCTTTTCTCTTCTCTCTGTAATACTGATTGTTCTGTAGAGCTGCTTTGTGACAACACCTGTTGTAAAAAGCGCTATATAAATAAATTTTGCTTGCTTGCTTGCTTGCTGATTAGGACCAATGAC
>NC_051214.1:50603958-50648958 GCF_015220715.1 Pygocentrus nattereri | reverse complement strand
AAGGCTGGACACTGTAATGTCCTGCTGTCTGGATGTCCCAGCAAAAGGCTCAACAAGCTTCAGCTGGTCCAGAACGCTGCAGCCAGAGTCCTCACAAGAACCAGAAAGTTTGACCAGGTCAGCCCAGTTTTATCAGCCCTGCACTGGTTACCAGTTAAATTTCGCATTGATTATAAAATCCTATTACTGACCTATAAAGCTCTAAACGGGCTCGCCCCTCAGTACCTGAGTGAGCTTCTCTCCCACTATGAACCATCACACCTACTTAGATCACAAGGTGCTGCTCACTACTGGTACCTAGAACTAATAAAGCTCCATCAGGGGGCGGAGCTTCTCATACAGAGCCCCCCAGCTCTGGAATAATCTTCCTGTTAATGTTCGGGACTCAGACTCAGCCTCAGTCTTTAAGTCTAGGCTAAAAACTCACTTGTACAGTGGAGCCTTTGGTGATTAGTCTCCCTGTCAGATCTGGACCTGCTGGAGTCTCTGCTGCTCTGTTATACTGTAATCTGTGGTCAGCCACTCTTTACAGAACTGACTCTGTGGTCAGCCACTCTTTACAGAACTGACTGTGTTTTTCTTTCCTTTCTCTGCCGAGTTGATCAGCTGCCCATCCTGTGCATCTGATTCAGCCTTGATCAGCTGGTCCTTCTGGACCAGCTTGACCACCACTGAGCTCCTTGCTGTACAGCGCTGTGCAGTCCTCACCCTCAGATGCTGCTGCATAATCATAAACTAATCAAATTATCCACAAATTTTCCACTTTATACTATAATACTTTATACTAACGATGTTTGCTGCCCGGTGTCGGCCGTAGGAGGGCGGGTTCCCCTTCTGAGTCTTGGTTCCTCTCAAGGTTTCATCCTCTTAGGGAGTTTTTCCTTGCCACTGTCGCCACTGGCGACGCTCAAGGGGGCTCGAACTCTTTTTCTCTCTGTGATACTGATTGTTCTGTAAAGCTGCTTTGTGACAGCACCTGTTGTAAAAAGAGCTATATAAAATAAACTTTGCTTGCTTGCATGTCATAAAAAGAGCCTTTAAAGGAGAATTTAAGAAGATAAGTGCGAATCGGGAGAATGTTTTTTCTGTGTTTATTCATTGCAGCAGCCAAAGAGCAGAGCCAGACTGTACTGACGATACTGATAAAGAGCTGAAAGAGCAGAGAAAATGCAGTTAGAGCTTGATTTTAGCAGCTCTGCATCATGTAACTCTGTCCCCCCTCCAGCTAACAGACATGATTACAGTACTAGATAAGAACTGAGGACTGGATTTGTGTTTTCCAAAAGACTAGTGCTTCATACTTCATACTTTAAACTGTTGATCCTAGCTGAAAGAGGCAGACCTTGTGAAATGGAGGTCATTCTGAGTTATAACCCATTAAAGAGAGAATAACAGGTTCAGCTGGAGGAGGATCGGTCTGTAAAGGTCAGTGAGGTTGTAGAAACCTCTTTTACGGGATAAATTAATCCATTTACATAGCAGCTCCTGAGGAACAGGCATCACATTTATATTCAGAAACAGCATTTCTGTTTCGATCTAGTTGATTTCAGATCACACAGGAGGTCAAAATCAGGTCAAGTCAAAGTTTATTTATATGGTGCTTTTTACAGCAGGCGTTGTCACAAAGCAGCTTTACAGAAAAATACAGGTCCAAGCCCCCATCAGCATCAGTGGCAAGAAAAACTCCCTAAAAGCAAGAGGAAGAAACCTTGAGAGGACCCAAGACTTAAAGGGGGAACCCATAGCCCTCTTCCTCTACTGGGTAGTTTTCATGTTACTTATTTATGTGTAAATACATTTAGCAGTTCACTATAAGGGTCATAAGCAGCACTTTTGTTGTTCATCATCATCATCATCATCATCATCATCATTATCATTAACCGCTTAATCCAGATAGGGTCACGTAGCAGTTGGGAGAGCAGAGAATTCCAGATGATCCTGTCCCCCGCAACTTCCTCCAGCTCATTCCCAGGGACCCCAAGCTGCTCCCAGGCCAACTTAGAGATGTAATCCCTCCAGGTCCTAGGATGACCCCGCGGTCTTATCCTGGTAGGCCGTGTCTGGTACACCCCCACCCAACCACCAGCCCGAACCACCTCAGCTGGCTCCTCTCAATGCGGAGGAGTAGCGGCTCTACTCCGAGCGCCTCACCCTATCAAATAGAGTGTAGCTGCCACCCTGTGAAGAGGCTCATTTCTACCGCTTGTATTCGTGATCTCGTTCTTTTGGTCATTACCCACAGCTCATGACCACAGGTGAGGGTGGGGATGTAGACAGACCGGTAAACAGAGAGCTTTGCTTTATGGCTCAGTTCCCTCTTCATCACTACAGTCCGGTACAGTGACCGCATTACTGCTGCCACCGGTCCCAGCCTGTGGCCAATCTCACGATCCCTCTTCCCATCACTCGTGAACAAGACCCCAAGATACTTAAACTCCTACACTTGGGGCATCTCAGAGGTCATCAGGTGGAAGGCAGGAAACACCCTGGACAGGTCTCAATAAACAGTTAATTAATATGTATGAAAAAGAGTATTTAATTGCTTATTTACATGTAAGTATTAATTTAATGAATTTGTGACCTTTAATGTCACAGCATTAATTATGCTGTTCTAAGTTAAGTGATACTTTTTAATCCCACAAATGCGGAAATTCCACCTCCACATTTAACCCATCCATGAAGTGAAGCACCACATACACACACTAGGGGCAGTAGGTACACTTACCTTGGGGGTTAGGTGTCTTGCTCAAGGACACCTCAGTCATGGACCGGCAACCTTCCAGTCACAGGGCCAGTTCCCTAACCTCCAGCCCACGACTGCCCCAGAGTCTAATGACACAAATGAGAAGGTTTAGGTTGTGGTGCATTAATGTGCCAATAAAGTGGATATGAGCTGGAACTAATGGTGTAGATATTTCTCTGTTTGTAATATCAGAGGTGAGAGGGGTTGAAAATAAGGCTTTCATTTTCCTCAAGGCTATTTCAGCGCTGTAAGAAATGACCAACCCTATCAGATACCTTCTCTGCGTCCAACGGCTCAACCACCAAGGTAACCTTGTATATATTTAGACAGATGCATTTGGTTAAAAAGTCTTGTATTACTGCACGACTGTCTGTCCCTCTTGGGTCACACAGATTGGTTAGAGGAGCTTCATAGCTCACTCATGTTTATTTATCATTTTCAATGCTTCAGATGGTCTTCAGGCCTGTAGCTTGAATGGTTTTGCCTTTTGAAAACAAAAGCAGTGCTCAGGTGAGAAATGTGATGGCAGAGGAAACACAGTAGAAGGTCTATCCAGAGAGTGTGATCTTCCGTGAGCCGATAGGAACTGCATGAACAGCTTTATTGTCTAAAGAATACACTTGTTTAGGGACAGCCCTCTTTAAAGCCTTAAAGCCTTTTCATGGTGAAATGGTTCTTCAGATTGACTGGGGATGTACTGTACGTCATTCTAAATCGAATTATTTTTTAAAGGGTTCTAAATAGCAACAAAATGGTTATTTTACTGTAATAAACTTGATACCACAGGAATAGAGTGCTTTCTGGTGCTTTAGAACCATTTTCAAAAACGTTCTATATATAACAATAAACAACACGTTCTCCATCAATCTAAAGAACCATTAACACTTTATTTGAAGGCTACCTACATAAGGGCTTCATAACACATTCATAAGCACTGAATAATGTGTTTATGAAGCACTACTTGAACATTTATTAAGTGCTTATGTCGGTTCTCGCAACCTGACATAAGATGTTTTATGAAATAAATGACATTGTACTGACATAATAAGAATAAACCTTAAACATATTTACAGCACTAAACACATTTAGAACACTATACATAATTACATCAATCATCTGATCCATGCCATGGAGTGAAGAGGGGGGGGTTTCCAGGTATATTTCACCTGATATTAATACAACGTTGTCTTAAGAATGCTGACATAAATAGTTATGTATAGTGTTTTATATGTTTAGTGCTGTAAATATGTTCAAGGTTTATTCTTATTATGTCAGTACAATGTCATTTATTTCATAAAGCGTCTTATGTCAGGTCGCGAGAACCGACATAAGCACTTAATAAATGTTCAAGTAGTGCTTCATAAACACATTATTCAGCGCTTATGAATGCGTCATGAAGTCCTTATGTAGGTAGCCTTCAAATAAAGTGTTACCGAACCATTTCACAATGCAAAGAACTATTGTCTCTACTGAAGAACCCTTCAAGAACCATATTTCTAAGAGTATAGTTGCCTAGAAGCACTGCAAGTTCACCAAAGAGTGCATGTCAACCTGCTGTAATAATCTTCATTATTCACATCTCAAATGAATCTGAGCTGTGCGTGAAATTTGGCCTCCGGAGAGGTGAAAATCAACACCTCTGTATAAATCAGGACAACAGCAGAATAAAGAATGAACGCTGGAACAATCAGCAGTTTAACCGTTAGCTGGCAAATTAACGCAGCTTTGAGAAACTTGTGTTTGTCGTTCTGGTTCAGGAAACTGAGAACATGAAAGTTCCCGACCTCACAAAAACTTCCTTTCAACAATCCAATCAACTATCCCCAGTTTTACTTCTTGTCCACTAAGGTGGAGAAATCAGTTGCTTGGATTAATGTTTGATATGATCTTAAACATATTCATACTTTTGACTGGCTTGTTCCACAAAGTTAAGATGCTTGCAACTGTTGCAGCCGAGTTTTAAGCGAGTTGCAGGACGCACTGTATTACACCAATAAAGATTAAGCTTCAAGCAACTAAGTATGAATTGAGTTTTCAGCCTAATCTACAACACAGAGCATCACACCTGCCGTAAATCACCTGTCTTCTGATTGTGTAGCCAACACTGCTACAGACCAAGCTTTGCTAAATTTGATTGGACGTTCAGCAAAAACTGTGTAACTTTCTTGTTTTGCATAGACTATATATACAAAAGTATTGGGACACCTACAAATTACACCTACAGGAGCTTTTATGAATCCTATTTTAAATTCATAGGCATTAATGTGAAGTTGTGAGGTCAGACATGATGTTGGACTGAAACTGGCTCACAGTTTCTGTTCTAGTTCATCCTAAAGGTGTTTGAGGTCAGGGCTCTGTGAGGGCCCAGTCAGGTTCTTCCGCACCAAAGTCAACCAGCCCTGCCCCTGGCTCAGTCATGCTGGAACAGAAAAGGGTCTTCCCCAAACTGTTCCCACAAAGTTGGAAGAGGAAAATTGTTCAAAATATCTTAATATGCTGATGCATTAAGATTTCCCTTCACTGTAACTAAGGTGTCTAGGCCAGCCCCTGAAAAACAACCCATAGCATCATCCCTCCTCCACCAAACTTCAGCGAGCTCTTTAAAACGACCAATTCTTTCAGTATTTTTTATAAGGGCAGTCTGCGTGGCTAGGTGCTTGATTTTAGATGCCTGGGATAGTGGGACTGATTGAAACACCTGAATTCAATGATTAAGAGGTGTGTACCAATACTTTTGTCCGTATAGTGTTTTTATGCTACCTATGGCTCCAGCGCTAAAACTGAATAAGTAATCATGCTTCAGACACCAAACTTGTCTTGGCTGATTGAAAATATTAGGGGTAATTTTCACTTTAACTGTTAAAATGAACGTTTTCCACAAATGAGTTCAATTTTCACCCCATTACCTTTTCAAGGCAATGAACTGTTGTGACTGTTGTTGTTGTTCTTGTTTTTATTTTGGTAAAAAGTGAAGATATTTGTACTTTAACTTAAAACAAAATGATTGACATTAGAACTTAAATAATCACAAAAACACTTAAAATGTCTGCATCACCCTTTAACATGGTGATTTTGGTCTGTCTCACCTCACTGACATTGAACTATGTAATATATTCATTAACACCATAATAATAATGTTATTTGGTTTATTTTAAAGCAATTTAATGCTAAAATAATTATTTTTTTTCCCTATTAATTTATTTCATTTTTCCAAAAGTCATTTCAATGTGTGTCCAACATTTTTATTATAGGAATTTTCAATGTCTTGTTTTTCACAGAATGACCAACAAACAGGTCAATATTTCATTTCATTGGTTTGGCTGCTTGGCTATTCAGACCTATTACCAAAATTACAGTTAATTTTTTTTTTCCATTTATGCAAACAATATGATTATTAGTACTTATCATACAACAAGTGCACCTCAGCAAGCTAACCATTCCTGAATGCTTTTAAAGATTTTAATGATAAAATTTTTGATTAGAACTTCCTTTGTGCTCTGTTTTGTATATTTTCTACATTAATGTCAACTTATTGGGGAATATGATCTGTTTAAGCCTGTTACTCTCGCAGCTCATACAGTCCCAAGGTGGAAAATATAAGGTTAATGGTTTAGTTTGATTCATTATTTCTGAAAAAATAAATAAAAGAGTTTTGAGGCCTAAAATGATTTAGTTGAGCTTTATTCATAGAAAGTGCCAGCAGATCTGCATATGCTGGATTCTAATTATAAAGCCTGATGTACGTCTGTAACACCTGACTCACCACAGATAAACATACGGACGATGATGTGAACGCAGGTTCTAGTGTATTTGAAGTGGGTGTCACACAGTGTGGTATGAATGATTCAGCATGAGTGCAGTAGAAGAGGACGTAGGTTTATTGGTCAGATGTGGGACGTCCTGATATCATCACAGCTTGCTGTCTTTGTTTGTGTTCAAAGGGTCAAACATTCAGCCCAGGGAGGATGAATAACGCAGCTCTAAATCTGGCTCCAAACAGCAACCTGGTTAACTCAGGCATTCAGAGGATGAACAGATCTCAGAAAACAGGGTAATTAATAATTACAGGATAATGAGCTATACGTCGCATGACAGCGATTCTGCAGCAGTGCCAAAATATCCATACTTCACAATCATGACCACAGTAGCTACTAAATAATGATTTAAAAACTAATAAATAAGTAAGTAATATTAGGCAGTAAGTATAAAACATTGATTCTTGTCTGATGTTTCTCTCCACTGCTTGGTTACGGTTCCTGTTTGTTTCTGCGTTTTTTTTATGTTTTAATTTATTTCTTTGCTTGTTTGTGGAATTTTATGAGGTATCTTTTAATTTCAGATGGATTATAATCCATCTATGTATGAAAAGTTAATATAAGATAATATAAGGTGAGCATCCGATACTATCAAAGGAGGACCACATACTGCCACCTGATAGTGTTGCATGTTTGATTCACGATGGGCTCCTCCCACTCCTCCATGTGCTCTTCTGTTTACTTTCTGGTCCATGTGCCGCTTTGTTTTGATTCTTTGATGTCCTGCCCCCTTGTTTCGCTTCTCCGCCCCTGATTGCTTCTACCTGTTTCCCACCTGTCCCTCATCATCCTAGTGCTATTTAAGCCCCGTGTCTGCGCCTTGTCTTTGTTGGATGTGTGTGTGCTGGATGTTAGTATGGTTCATGGACTGATTGGAGTGTCTTTGTTCTTCTTGCCACCGTTGTCTTTTGTCATGTCTGACCCTCATTATCTCCGTGTTGACTATATGAACCTGGACCGTTTCTACCATGACCCTGGATTTGCCCTCAATAAAACTCACTTATCTCAGCCTCATCGCTCCACGTCACAGTTCACCACATAGTATCTGGTGCTGATCACATAGTACCAGGTGTATCAGATGCTCACCACATAGTATCTAGTAAAAAGGATGAAGAATGGAAAGGCAGTTGGTCCAGATGACAGACCTGTGGAGGTATGGAGATGTTTAGGAGAGAAGGCAGTGGACTTTTTAACCAGGTTGTTTAACAAACTCCTGGAGAGTGAGAGGATGCCTGATGAGTGGAGAAGCAGTGTACTGGTCCCCATTTTTAAGAACAAGGGTGATGTGCAGAGCTGCAGTAACTACAGAGGTATAAAGTTGATGAGCCACACCATGAAGGTATGGGAAAGAGTTGTTGAGGCAAGGCGAAGGCGAGAGGTCCAGATCAGTGACCAGCAGTTTGGTGTGATGCCCAGAAAGAGAACCACTGATGCAATGTTTGTGTTGAGAGTGTTGGTAGAGAAGTACAGAGAAGGTCAGAAGGAGCTGCATTGTGTCTTTGTGGATCTAGAGAAGGCAGATGATAGGGTGCCAAGACAGGAACTGTGGTACTGTATGAGGAAGTCAGGTGTAGCTGAAAAGTATGTTAGGGTGGTGCAGGACATGTATGAGGATAGTGAGACAGTGGTGAGGTGTGCAGTTGGAGTGACAAATGGTTTCAAGGTGAAGGTGGGGTTACATCAGGGATCAGCTTTGAGCCCCTTCTTGTTTGCAATGGTGATGGACAGGTTGACAGATGAGGTCAGGCAGGAGGCTCCATGGACCATGATGTTTGCAGATGACATTGTAATCTGTGGTGAGAGTAGAGAGCAGGTGGAAGAGAATCTGGAAAGGTGGAGGTTTGCACTGGAGAGGAGAGGAATGAAGGTCAGTAGAGACAAGACGGAACACATGTGTGTGAATGAGAGGGAGGCAGGTGGAAAGGTGAAGATGCAAGGAGTAGAGGTCGTAAAGGTGGAGGACTTCAAATATCTTGGGTCAGCCATCCAGAGCAATCCAGAGCAAGGTGTAGAAAAGAGGTGAAGAAGAGGGTGCAGGCAGGATGGAGTGGGTGGAGACGGGTGTCAGGGCTGATGTGTGACAGAAGGACAGCAGCAAGAGTGAAAGGGAAGGTCTACAAGACAGCAGTGCGTCCTGCTATGATGGACGGTTTGGAGACTGTGGCTCTGTCTAAAAGACAGGAGGCTGAGCTGGAGGTGGCGGAGATGAAGATGCTGAGATTTTCGTTGGGAGTGACCAGGATGGACAAGATTAGAAATGAGCAGATCAGAGGGACAGTGAAGGTGGAGCAGTTTGGAGATAAAGCCAGAGAGGCCAGGTTGAGATGGTTTGGACATGTGTTGAGGAGGAATAGTGGATATATTGGGCAAAGAATGTTGGAGATGGAGCTGCCGGGTGGAAGGAGAAGAGGTAGACCTCAGAGAAGGTTTATGGATGTAGTGAAGGTGGACATGGAGATGGTTGGTGTGAAAGTAGAGGAGGCAGTGGATAGGATGAGATGGAGGCAGATGATCCGCTGTGGCGACCCCTAAAGGGAGCAGCCAAAAGAAGAAGAAGAAGAAGAATCTTTTCTTTATTTACCCATCCATCCATCCATTTTCTAAGCTGCTTCTCCGTCAGGGTTGCGGGGGGGTGCTGGAGCCTATCCCAGCAGTCATTGGGCGGAAGGCAGGATACACTCTGGACAGGTCACCAGTCCATCGCAGGGCAGACAGACAGACAGTCACTCACACCCAAGGGCAACATACCATGTCCAATTGGCCTGACTGCATGTCTTTGTACTGTGGGAGGAAACCGGAGAACCCAGAGGAACCCCACGCAGACACGGGGAGAACGTGCATTACCTTTCTGTTTAAAAAGTCTGATTTGATCAGTGACACATATCCGTCATATTTTTGCTATTATGTTGTAACATTAGAACAAACAGTACAGAATGATATTCAAATTTTAATTTCTTTCATTATGTAACTAACTATACAATTATTTACACATTCAAATAGCCTAGAGAGGCAACAGTAACACCTCCAGACCTTAACGATTTTCAAGCCAGTCTCAAAAATAATGGGCAGAATCGTTGCCATAGTTTTGTAGAACAATGCCCGTTTTCCATCTGTTCCACTGAGATAACCGTAAATGTAGGCCAACGGTAATCAGGTGGGCGGCTTACAAACATTGCGTGGGTGTTCTGTGATGGAGATGAGTGTGGCCTCCAGGTTTTGAATCATCTCTCAGAACAACAGAACCGTACAGCAGCTCTCAGCATCACGTGACCACAGCTCCTGGCGTGTACCACAACAACAACAGTCCATTAACGAAGCAACACAGAGCTTCACAAACAGCACAGACTCATCAGCGAGGAAACCAAGAGCATTTAACAAACACTGAGGTTAGGGGCCGATAACAGAGTTTATTTAACCTTTAATTAATCAGGCGTAATGTGCTCACACACAGGTCATAATGATGAATGTGATTTCTTCAATTAGGTCATGATCCTGGAGCAACATTCCTTTCAGCCAGTCAGCGTCATCTAATGTCATCAGTGCATGCCCTCAACTGCTCCATGATCTACTTAAACATACCCCCCCAGAAGGCACCAGTTGGTTTCTACATTCAGTTAATAAATCTAAGCAAACCTGTCAATTTGACAGTATATAAACATTGATCATGTTTTTTGACCATGTGAGGAAAAAGTGAACATAATTGAGTTCAAATATTGAAGCTGCACCTCTTTTAGGATCTTTTAGGAGTGTAGTGATGATTGTCTATGCTGGTCCTCAATTGATCCACTCTTAGCTCACTTTTACAGACTTCTTCCACAGGTTTGCTGGATTAGCTGTTTGCTGCTGCTGTTTGGTTTGTGTTAGTTTCTAATTTCAACTGAAACAAGGTGAGTGCTTTTTTGTCATGGCTACTGCTGGGTTTTTCTCTTGTTCAGAGTGTGGCATGTTTAGTTTAGACCCCTTCTCCACCGATAGTCATAATGATAGTGGTGTTTGTTCAAAGTGCAAGCTAGTTAACTGCCTGGTAGAGAAGGTGGACAAGTTAGAGCTGCGTATCCGGGGTTTAATAAGGGATAGACAGCAAGGGTCACTGTTAGCAGCCCCGGGTACACCAGGGAGAGCTAGTACCCCCTCGACTCCGGCCTTAGAGCCCCCACAGCAGGGCGAATGGGTAACGTCTCGGCGGCATAGTCGAAAGGCTAAGGCTAATGCTACTGCAAAGGCCACAGCCAGCCCACCTGTACACCATGCTCCCCCAGTTCACGTGTCAAACAGGTTTGCCCCGCTCAGTGAAGCACCCGCTGAGGAGCCTGTTAAAGGTACTCTGGTGATAGGAGATTCTATCGTCCGGCACGTGAAATTAGCTACTCCTTTAGGGGCACCAGCGGCTAGAGTTATCTGCTTACCGGGAGCCAGAGCACCGGACATTAGTGGCAACCTTAGGCTGTTAGCAAATAGGAGATATTCGAGGGTAGTTATTCATGTAGGGGCCAATGATATTCGTCTGCGGCAGTCTGAAGTAACTAAGGCTAATATTAAAGAGGTGGTTAAACAGGCCCAGACGCTGTCCGAAGAGGTAATCTGTTCTGGCCCCATCCCAATGAGGCGTGGCGATGAAGCTTACAGCACGTGGCGATGAAGCTTTCTTCGCTGAACCGCTGGATGTCCAAGTGGTGTACGGACAATCATGTGGGCTTTATAGACAACTGGCTAATGTTTGAGGGCAAGCCTGGTCTTTTAGGTAGGGATGGTGTCCACCCCACGCGGGATGGTGCTGCCTTTCTTTCGTGCAGCATAGCACATAGTCTCTTAGTTAGTCGGCAGAGTAGCAGTAGCCTTAGAAGCTGCTGACAAACCGGAGCCGGGACCAGGCCGCAGACAGAGAGGCTTAACCAACCGTCTGTGAGCTGCAAAGAGACGTTACCTAGATACCAATGTATTCAGACTGTGTCTGTCCCCCGAGTCAAACATAAATGTCAAAAAACTCAAACAGTAAATCTAAATAACCTAACGTATATTAAACAATCATATCCAGACTGTAGCACTAGCACTTCAAAACTAAAGATTGGTTTACTTAACATAAGATCTCTAAATTCAAAAGCAGTTATAGTGAATGAAATCATAACTGATCAGAAATTTGATGTGTTGTGCCTCACTGAAACCTGGATTAGACCCGATGAATATTTAGCATTAAACGAAGCCACCCCTGCAGGCTATAATTATATACACAACCCCAGATCGTCCGGTAGAGGAGGCGGGGTCTGCATAATTTTTAGAAATTCCCTAGCTGTCAATCAGAAACACTATGATAATTTCACTTCTTTTGAGCTTCTTTACATCAATATAATTAATCCAATTACAAAACAGAATGCATTTTCTTTAATTAATATTTACAGACCACCAGGACCCTATGTAGAATTTTTAAAAGAATTTAGTGATTTCGCTGCAGATTTAGCAGTTTGTAGTGATAAAGTAATTATAGTAGGAGACTTCAACATTCATTTTGAAAAAGTTGATGACTCATTAAAAAAGGCTTTTGCATCAATTCTAGACTCAGTTGGTATTGCTCAAAATGTAACAGGACCTACGCATTACTGTAATCATACTCTGGATCTGGTTTTGACCCTGGGTGTTAGCATAGATAACCTAGATATTCTTTCTCAAACCTCAGTAATCTCAGATCATTATCTTATTTCTTTTAAACTTCATCTTAGTCATAATATACGTACATCCCCCAGCTACTCTATGAAACGTTCAATAACGCCCTTTACCGCTCAACAATTTACTGATAACCTTCCTGATTTATCAACCATAGTGTACTCTCCAGGTAACCCAGCAGAACTAGACAAACTAACTGATTGTTTAGAAAATACCTTCCGGTCTACTTTAGATGGTGTAGCACCACTTAAACACAAAAAAGAGAGACAGAAAAAACTTGCGCTGTGGTATAACGACCAAACTCGTACTTTAAAGCAATTAGTACGAAATTTTGAGCGAAAATGGCGATCAACCAAACTGGAAGTATTCCACTCTGCTTGGAAAGACAGTATTGTTGAATATAGAAGAGAAATTAATAAAGCCCGCTCAGAGTATCTGGCCTCTCAGATCGAGATTAATAAAAACAACCCTAGAGTTCTCTTTAGTGTTATTTCTAAACTGACTAAAAATCAGGCAGGTACTGATCCTCAGATTCCAGCAATCCACACTAGCAATGCTTTTATGGACTATTTTGATAATAAAATCGAAAATATTCGGGACAAAATTCAACAGATAAATAGCACATCTTGTCTGTCATCTGGTGTGGCTGATATAGAACAAAATCCAGCTACCGAAGTCAGGTTGGAAGTTTTTAACCCACTACATCATTTAGAACTGGAGAAAATTATCTCCTCATCAAACTGCACAACCTGTACACTTGATGCAGTTCCCACAAAACTATTAAAACAGGTATTACCAGACATAATTAAACCACTATTAACAATAGTAAACTCATCATTAAACCTGGGGTATGTTCCCAAAGCCTTTAAACTAGCAGTAATTAAACCTTTGATCAAGAAACCAAATCTTGATCCTAGTGTACTATCTAACTATAGACCTATTTCAAATTTCCATTTATTTCTAAGATTTTAGAAAAGGCCGTGTCCCAACAACTTGGCTCTTATCTGCAAAGAAACCAGATCTATGAAAAATTCCAATCTGGATTTAGGCCTCATCATAGCACTGAGACAGCTCTAGTTAAGATAACAAATGATCTGCTTCTTGCCGCTGACCAAGGCTGCGTTTCTTTACTGGTACTTCTTGACCTGAGCGCAGCTTTTGATACAATAGATCATAATATCCTCCTAGAAAGATTAGAGAAAATGGTCGGTATAACTGGAACTGCCTTATCATGGTTCAAATCATACTTGACCGATCGTTTTCAGTTTGTGAGGGTAAATAATATACCCTCCAATTATACAAAGGTTAGATATGGAGTTCCACAAGGCTCTATCTTAGGACCGTTATTATTTACGTTATACATGCTCCCCCTGGGCAAAGTTATTAGAAAACATAATGTTAATTTTCATTGTTATGCAGACGACACGCAGCTCTTCATATCAGCCAAACCTGATGACAAACAGAGAATAAAGAAAATGGAGGATTGCGTAAAAGATGTGAAATCATGGATGTCACACAACTTTCTTCTATTAAATAGTGATAAAACAGAAGTTCTTCTATTAGGCCCTAAAGCTGCTAGAAATAAATTATCACACCTAATGTTGAATCTGGCCGACTTCTCAGTCACACCTGGTTCAACAGCTAAAAATCTTGGCGTTATCATAGATTCAGATCTAGCATTTGATAAACACATATCTAATGTTACTAAAACAGCTTTTCTACATCTCCGTAACATCGCCAAGCTAAGAAATGCTTTATCCTTACATGACGCAGAAAAATTAGTACATGCCTTCATTACGTCAAGGCTAGACTACTGTAATGCGCTACTGTCAGGATGTTCTAGCAGTAACTTAAATAAACTTCAGCTAGTTCAAAATGCTGCAGCCAGGGTCCTTACTAAAACTAGAAAATTTGACCATATTAGTCCAGTCCTATCAGCTCTTCACTGGCTTCCAGTCAAATTCCGCATAGACTATAAAATTCTCCTGTTAACGTATAAAGCCCTACATGGGCTCGCTCCTGAGTATCTGAGAGACCTTATCTCCTATTATGAACCACCACGATTACTTAGATCACAGGGTGCTGGCTTCCTAGTAGTTCCCAAAATTCAGAGAAGCTCTGCAGGAGGAAGAGCTTTCTCTTATAAAGCGCCCCAACTCTGGAATAATCTCCCCGATAATGTTCGGGACTCAGACACAGTCTCAATCTTTAAGTCTAGACTAAAAACTTACTTGTTTAGTTTAGCTTTTGGTAGTTAATGTTAATTCCCTTTAGATAAGGCTGCAGATCCAGGGGTTCATGGACATAGTGAATTGTGGGTAAACTGAGATGCTGGTGCTGCTGTCACTCACTACATGCAGTCACTCAGGTTTGTGGACGGTGGAGTGGGTGAATGCCAGTGTCTCAGGGAGCCTCCGTGTCTATGTTACCTTCTGGCTCTCTCCCTTTAGTTAGGCTGTTATATTCAGACCTGCCGGAGTCATTAGTCACACTCTGATCATTTTTTACATTTTCTGTTCTTCATAAATACAGTCTAAACTAATTCCTAAATCTTTCCTTCCTCCGAGTTACTGACTGTCCACCGGTCTGGCCCAATACTGATGGATGTCCCACCCTCAAGTCCCCCTGTCCCCCTGATTGACCAGACTGATGGAAGTTTCTGGAACGCAGCTTCTCCACTACAGATCACACCAAATCTATATGAACTCTAATTGTTTCCACTGTTGATTATACACACCTGAATATATTAGAACTGCGTGGATGTAAAATTGACTTTTCAATGTTTAACTTATAAGTTGTCTGACCAGTGGTAGGATGGTCCCCCCTTTAGATGTGAGTCTTGGTCCTCCCGAGGTTTCTTCCTCCTCCAGCTCTGAGGGAGTTTTTCCTTGCCTCAGCGCTCACGGGGGTTCTGTATATTCTGTATATTATGTTCAGTGTTTTGTCTGATTCTCTGTGCTGTGATTCCCATTTTTGTAAAGCTGCTTTGTGACAACATCAGTTGTAAAAAGCGCTATATAAATAAATTTGATTTGATTTGATTTGATTTGATCCTGGATCAATATGGCAAAGTTCATCCTAAATGTGGTGATTATAGTCTTTAAATTATCCTGGATTAATATGACAAAGATGATCCTGAATCTATCCTGGGTCAATGTGGCTATTATTGTCCTGAGTTGATCCTGGATCAGTATATTAAAGGCGGACTTGAATCTCTCCTGGGTCAATATGGTGATTATGGTTCTGAATTCATCCTGGATCAAAGTGATTAAGGGGGTCCTGAATTTATCCTGGATCAATATGATGAAGGTGGTACTGAATTTATTCTGGATCCATGTGTCTGTGATAGTACTGAATGTATACTGAATAAACATGCTAACCATGGTCCTGAATATATCTTGGATAAATATGGTGATTATGAATTTGTCCTGGATCAACTTGATGAAGGTGGTCCTGAATTTATTCCTGATCCATGTGTGTAAGATTGTACTGAATGTATTATGGATAAACATGGCTGGAGATCACGGTCCTGAATTCATCCCAAATAAATATGACGATCCTGGTCCTGAATTTGTGCTGGATCAGTGTGGATATCATGATCTTAAATGTATTCTGGACCAATGTGACAACAATTATCCTGAATTTATCCTGGATCAATATGACAAAGATGGTCTTGAACCTATCATGAGTCAGTGCAGCGATAACGGTCCTCAATTTGTCCTTTATATTAATAGTAGCAAATCTATCCAGGATAAAAATGAAGACAATGGTCTCAGATCTTGACATCATTTAAGGAGGAGCGTCTGCTGTGATGATGAGCCTGTTCTGTGCTCCCTACCCAACTATCTCACATTAACTAAGATCAGTAAGGGCAGTCAAAGAGCAGCTTCCGTCAGTGACTTTATTTATTTATGGACAGAGTTTTTAAATGATTTATTATTCTGCTGCTCTGTAGTGCTGGAGGTGATGGGATGTGAGCACTAGTCGGGTTTATTTGAGCGTCCCTCCAAACATAGTCGCATTCTGTTGCAGGGTTCAGTGAGCAGGTGGACAGAAACATCACCCGTAATAATTCATACACCGAAAACAGGCTGGCTGAGGTGAAACGAGGGAGAGCGAGAAATTAAAGCTTAAACTATAAAACCGAGGAAGAAAACAACTCAGACTGCACTGCTTACATGCTAAAAGCCACTTTTTAACGTTTTCACACCCCAGGATGTTCACAGGTCTGGCCTATTGTGTACTGAGTTGAATGAATGAGTTGATGAATATGATTATGTAGCTAGATGTTATCTTCTGCCCGTCTGACAATTCCACGTTTCTCACGCTGGGGCTGGAATTCCTTCCTACAGAGGAATTTAAATGCTGCACCCCAACAATTGTCAATTGGGATTCATCCACCTTCAGACTCTACAAGCAATGCACTTTTTAACGGGAGAAGCTAGAATTCCTAACCTTAACATAGCACACTACGGAATACGGAGCCATTTGGGATTCAGCCTGTGTTTGACGCTGCTTCTCCCTGAAACCGGACATTTGGAACATGTCAGACATTCAGGCGACAATCTTTAGATTTTTATATTGCTGTTTTTCAGTGAATCCTATCGTGAGTAAATGAAGCCTGGGCTATTAATGTTGGAGTTATTCAGCATGTTTGCTATGTTTTTAGCCTGTTGGCTAGCTGACCAGCCTAGTTCTAAGTGAAGTTAAGTGATACTTTTTTAATCCCACATTGGAAATTCCACCTCCGCATTTAACCCACCTGTGAAGTGAAACACCACATACACACTAGTGAATACACACACACTAGGGGGCAGTGAGCACACTTGCCCAGAGCGGTGGGCAGCCCTATCCACAGCACCCGGGGAGCAGTTGGGGGTTAGGTGTCTTGCTCAAGGACACCTCAGTCATGGACTGTCGGCTCTGGGAATTGAACCGGCGACCTTCCGGTCACAGGGCCAGATCCCTAACCTCCAGCCCACGACTTGAAAAAAATAAGCGTTCAGCCCCTCGATTTAAACAAAAACAGGGTCTTACTTTATCAGTTATTTGGTGCTCCATGTGTTGGAGAGTGCTCTCCCTAAAAACCTTAAGATTAACCCTTGGTGGTTCCGAATGGGTTGAACCGTTACAAGGCGTCTGGCCCGAGACCTGAGCGAATGAAAGTGATCCAATCCCGCGTACTCACCTTTGAATTTTTATGAGGTATGTTGCTGTTCATACGTTGTATTTTCATTCGTTTGTAGTTGAGAGTGTAATTCGGTAGCGATGTAATTGTATTTCAGTATTGACATTAATACGATGGATGTTCGTTATAACAGCCGTATTAATGTTAGGTTGGTTATAAGTTTGTAGGTATTGTAAAAGTATTGCGTTACTGCATGAACAGCACATGTGCTGAGCACGTGAACGTTACCTCAGTTGCATTATGTATGCAAAGTTTGTGTAAACAGGTTTAAAGTGTAAATAGCTTGGTCCATACCATACCTGTAACTAACTGATTGTTATACATTTATTCTGTATCTGTTGATTGCAGAACCAGACCAGTGCAACGTCCTACATACCCCGTCGACTTTCAGTAAAGTTCAAAGCTGAGTACGCGGGCCAGACGCCCTGTAACGGTTCAACCCATTCCGAGCCACCAAGGGTTAATCTTAACGGTTTTAGGGAGAGCAGTCTCCAACACCATGTGATCAGCGTTAGAGCCAAATATTAATCCATTAACAGCAGAAAGGTTCAGCTGTTGTGCGTCAGCCGTAGCCATGGTGTTGTAAACTTTACAATGGCTTTGAACCCCAGCTCGTCCAATCAGATGTTAGGACTGGAAATATCCATTTCATAAAACATATTATTGTTATTATTATCATAGGTATTCGTTTTTTTTCCAAACTGGTTGATATAAAACTTTCAAAAGTGGTTGTTAGTCCCACAGTGCTTTCATGCATTCTGCAAAATATGCAACACAGACAAAAAATGAAAAAGAAAAAAAAATCAACCTAAAATGCTTATTACATAAAAAGGAACTCATTGTTACATTTCAAAGGATTATTGCGTTATCAGTGTTGACGTTACTGGGTCTCCTCCTGTTCTCCCTTTGCTTTGTTTTGTCTGTGATAATCTCTCTTTCAGGTGGAGGTTCTTCTTGTGGGTCAATTAAAGTTGTAAGTTGGGAAGCGTCAGGTGATGTATGTGCTTCCAGATTCCATGCACTTGAATGTATGCATGTAGGTTCAGGCACACTATATTAAAATGTGCCGGAATTTTCCCAGCTCTACTCTATTTTAAATATCCTCTTCATTTTGTCATATTTTGTAATCCTAACTGTTTCTATGAATACTAATATACTGAGTACAAGTATATTAATATGCTAGATGAACTTGTAATTTGTGTTTCTTTTTCAAAAAGTTCACAAAACACATTTGTGATCCAATAAAAAGTGGCTTAAGTATGAAAATATGTAAGCAATAAAAATTGGGATTATTTTATTATTCCAAAAAGGGCACAAAACTCAAAGAATTATCATAAAAAATATAACAAGATGCAGCTTGTAGTTTAATGGACACGGCCAGAATTGACCTCGATGTGGAGTCCATAAAACAAAACATCTGAAAACAGAGAAAAAAACTGAAAACATCTTTTTTTTAAACTGTCAACGATTTCAGGACTGAAATGTCAAAAGGAAATGAAAAACAATGTGAAAGCTGCAGAATCCAGCCGTGCGTCTGACAGCTCCATCACCTTCTCCCACTCAGAGCTCCACTCTGAAATCAGCTCTGAACGCTGCTGCTGTCCAAACAGTAGCTGAGAACTGGAGAATGATATTTTACATTATCACATGAAGAGATTAAACACAAGAAAATCTCTCGTTAAAACTTGATTAACAGCCTTAATTTTAAGTCAAAATACAATGTCACTACTGTCACTAACATGTCGGTACTCTTTCACTACCACACCACTGCCACATCACCACCCTGGTACCACCCTGGTATTACCCCTTTTTTTACAACCACATCACTGCCACTCTATTACCCTGTCACTGGCATGTAATTAACATGTAACTGCCACATCACTAGCATGTCACTACAGTCACTACCACCTTCCACATCACTGCCATGTCATCTTCACATCACTACCACATCAATACATCACTTCCATGTCAGTGCCTCATCATCACCTTGTCACTACCATGTCACTGCTGAAGCAGTACTACACCACTACCACGCCACTACCCTGTTACTACTCTGTCACAACCACTTCATTACCTCACCGATACTGATGAGGCTGCAGTGCTGTAATGAATGCTGAAAAGCTGCATGTGCTCTGAGACCCAGTGAGGAGCACTGAGGGATTTGAATCGTTTGCCTGTCTTTAAAATCAGAGTGAGCTGTTTCTTTTTGAGGATGTTGATGGTGAGGGTCAGGGGAGATGACTCACGCTCCAGCTCTGCGCGGTGAAGATGCGGGCCTAGAGCGAGAGACGGCAACATTTTTGGCCAGCTGCAACAACTTTCAATCTGTCTGCGAGGAGCTATCTGTTGCTATGGCAACCCTTGCCCCCTCCTGGCTGGGTTTGTGGTGGCACTCAGGTGGAAACGCACACGACGGAACAACCGTAGCCAAAACAAAGACTGCAGGACACAAAGTCCAACAGTCTTCCAGTAGGAATGTGATTATCCTCACACAAATCTGGGATGCAAATGCAGAACCAAAACCTGCAGAGATCCACATCGGGCCAGTTTTAGAAGGGGCACAGAACTTGAGGTTGGAGAGTGTCGGAACAGGGGGGGGTGCAGCTTTGAGGAAAGAATGAAAGGAGTGGTGAGGAAGAGAAGGGATGATGTCGGAGTGTACAGAGCTTAAAGCAGAGAACGGGGCAGTCTGTGGGTTTTACTTCACTCAGTCTATCCTGACGGTTCTCCTCAATCACATTAGAATCGATTGAGGTCCATTACGCATAGAGTGCTTTTACCTCTACCCCCACCTTACAGGCTGGACACTCACAAATGACTCATTTATCTCTCCTGTGGCGTGGCATTGACCAGTAAACTTACAGAACGTCCCGTCTAGTGAATGTAAATGTACACAGCATGCAGCCGGAGGCTGTTGACGAGTGGCCTTCGAGGCTCAGGGCCACATTAATAAGCTCAATAAATCAAAGGCTTGCAGAATATTTTTGTCCATGTTCCTTTTGAGAATGCACACTCAGGGTCATTAGTTGGTTTATTTTCCTCCTGAGAGGAAACCGTTCTCACACTCCAGCTTTAAGAGGTCCATTTGGAAAAAAGTAAATTAAAAAAATGACATTACGAGTTAACATTATGATGAGTGGCGCTTTGCAGATGATTAATAAACTAAGTTAATAAAGAGATTATCAATAAAACATCAACACATCGGTGAAGCAGCAGTGGTAAAGCATCCGAATACGTCTTGAAGATGTACTGTTGATAGACTACTTACGTGAAATAACCTGAGAAGAAATGTATCCTAAGCCTAAAAACCTCCACCCTGAGACTAATTCAGTTAACTCCACAAACTCGTATACATGTCACATTGGATGCTTCTGTATATGTCTCTCTATCTTTGTGATGATCCAGCACAGAAATGCAGTTCAAACTTTTCCTGAATCTGTTGAGTCGCCCCTTTCCATTCCATCTGATCACGAGATCATGCGTGACTCACATCCGGAGTTATGAGCCTGTGAAGAGGGGCTGAGATAGACGTCATCTGCCTCTCACAGTGTGGAAACTGGTGGATTCATGCGTCTGTCTACATGTTGTGTGAATCTGACCAGTGGTCACTGAGGTAATCATTAAGGACTGACCCATCACACTGGAATCCCTTCGATCTTCATTCAGTCCACACTGGAGACACGTGAGAAATGCTGTGCAGAGAGTTTACAGCTGCTGAAGTTCCTGCAGCAGTTTCAGAAAGTAGTGATGAAGATAACGGAGCATTTAGATATGAAATGTATAAGTATCATGTTACATGAAGAGCCTTTAAGGAGACTAAGAAGATATGCACAAATCAAGAACACGACATTTTACCCCAGAGGGTCGAACTCCAGGTACAGGATGTTGCTGAGGATGTTGACGTCTGTATTAAACCTGTCACATGTTCAGTTCCTCTTAGGTTAAACATCTACAGATCTGAACCTGGACCCTCCAAATGAAGCCATAAACAACCACCTTCAGCAGATTATAAACAAATTTTATTTGTGCTGTTAATTCAAAGTTTCTTGATAATCCACTGAATGTTTTCACTGCTCCAAAATAGCAAAAGATCTTGGCTGCCAGAGGCTTGAGCTGTGACTGTCTAAACTCAGTCAAAAGCCAAGAGTGACCAGTCCAGGGTGTTATGTATTACTGTTCACAGATCCAGGATTCAAGTTTCGAGACAGCACTCTCAGATGAGACTTTCAACACTCTACCGCCCCCCTCTGGTTTGCTGCTGCCCCTCACCATCAACAGAATTATACTTGCTATAAGTCTTTTTCTAATGTTAACGAGTAAATATAACACACTTTCTCTCATCTCTTAACCAATAGCCTCAAAACCATATAGTTCACCTTAGTCTTCTGATTCCAGCTTCAATACACCACCATGATGATACTAATTTCTTTATGATTTTCTGGGATGAACTTTGACCTCTAGTTCTAGGCATTCAGATTAGGTCACAAATACCCAAAAATGGTCAAAACACCTCTATGATAGTGTTATTTTCTGCTAGCACCCCTATGGGATTCTAGTATGTTCACATTATGTTAATGCTGGTGCATATTCACAGTTTTTGACCATTCTCAATTAAACACAAACATTTGGAGCTTGTGAATGTTTCACCTGAAGCTGGTAACAGACATTAACATATGCCTTAACTGGTATGTATCAGTTTTACAGTGACTCAGTAAAGTGTCCAGGCATAGAGCTGCTGCCAGAGTCTGAGAGTGGTCCTCCACCCAAATAATAACCGGTTAGAGGTGGTCTAATGATGGTCGCTCTCCAGTGATGAATGGCAATAGAACCGTGCAGCAACAGATGGGCTACAATCTGCAAATGTTTACCTAGAAAAATGCACCTGCATGATAGGCGCCTGAAATAAATCAAATAAAATTGCCAATGAGTGTTTTATTCAATGTTTCTGCTATTTTGTCTACCTCCTGTATGTCTCATAAATTTGCCTACATTATAGGATTCAAATTGGTTGTAAACCTAACAATAGTGAGTAAACACACAGATAATATTGCCTCTTTTAACTCTCTTAAACTGGTTTAAGTTGGGAGGCGGGGGGCCATTCATTTTGGTTGAATTTGGGCCTATAAGATCGTAGTTATGAGCTCTTCTGAGACATTGAGGTGAGTAAAGGCATTGTTACACCTCCATAAGAAAAAGCATGCTTAACAGTTTGTCATTTTAATGTTTTTGTCATATTTTCAGCAATAAAAGCTGGATACAAGTAATAAAATGCTGCCATTTTCCCACCTTTCATTTGCCTTCCAGGCAACCCAGATGGACTTCATGTGACCTGGCTGTTCAGAAATGCCTGATTTTATGTTTATCTTATGCATAAATAAGATGATTAATGTAAACAGCTCCAGGATTGCAGTTATTACATCATATTTGGTGTTCGAGCCAACATTAGAACTACAAATTATAATGCACTGCCCTCTGGTGGCCAAAGCACTTCACTGCTCTGATTTATCTGAATTCATTGACTTCATCTCAGTAAACAGACACTCAGGATGCTGGCATCTATACCATAATAATACATAATGGTAGGATATAGGAGGCCACTCTACAGCTAATTACATCCAACAAGCACAATAATGTGATTCCTATTGGCTCCAGATGGCTGGTAACTCTATCAGTAGGATGGAGGAAGACGTACAATTATAATGCTAACGTCTTATTTGATCTGGTCAACCTGAAGGATGCATAAATTTAGAGGAGTGCATGCTAATGAAAGCTAATTTTGAAGAGACTGAAACATAGCAGCTCTTGGGCCATAGGGACCAGGCGCCTTCACATGCGTCATGCACTCACCAGCCATTAGCCTGTTTCTGGCTTCCACATCATGGAAAATAATGACTTTAGCTAAAGCACTATGAGCTAAGGAGGCAGACATGTGGGCCGTGCATGGGTGGGTGGTGTTTATTGACTATTTGAGGGCAACCTGTCTTTCTCTCTTTGATATCTTTCTTCTATAAAGGTCTGCTAGCTGCTGGACTGTTGAATCAGGCCTTTGTTTACATCCTATTAAAGCTTTTGTGCCTCTTGCGCCAAGAGTTTCCTCATGCATCCTTCCCAAAACTCTTTATAGTAAGTATTTGAAACTTTAGATGAGGTCAGTAAAGGGCAGCTGTTGTGGCTGTGTTACTAACCCAGCACTTGACGTGTTGCAAACATCCAAGGCAATTAAACCAGCTGCACGGCTGTGATCTTTGCAGAACAGCAGGGTTTTGTAATTACTTCATGACCTTTTTCAAAACCACCGGACAATTTGGTAAGTTTTATCAAACTCCCAGTGAGGGTGCAGTCTAAGAGCAAGTCCTTCGTAAAGTCCTTGGACTGTAGATGGTAACACTGTGCAATCAGAAATGCTGGGCATTTGGTAGAAAGTAGCACAGTCAAACAATTAAATGGCTTAAGGAAATAATTTTTCCTGCTTTTTTTATATAATTGAAGCGGATGTATAGTGCCATTATTGAAATTTTCGATTTTACTGCTCATATATGAACACTGAGCTGCAAAAACAGCCTGTTTTGATTTCATTGTTTTTGTGATGTCACCAAACTGATGTCAGTTTTACACGTTATACTATTCAGCCTGCAGATGTTTAGCCCTGCCCGTTTACATTGAGGTTATAGAGATTGATTGGACTGGCTTTCGAATGAGACAGGATACAGTGCAGACTATGTGACATTGATGCATCCGGCAGATGCTGTAATCCAAAGTGTAGTGTTAGGAGTCTTGCCCAAGGACTCTTGCTGGCATAGAATGAGCTGCATTCATCTCCTACAAAATCCAGCAGCTTCTAATGTCTTCAGTTGCTGTGTACACCAGGCTGCATGTGTAGAGGACTTGATTAGATCCCATTGTGTGCACTGCCTTTTTAATACAGTGGAGTTTGTGTTCACATCTCTGCTGATTGGGTAACACCGCTGACGAGCCCATCGCACATAAGAAAACAGGTCCTCAGAAACCGCAGCAATTTGTTATGCAACACTTTGAGATTGAATGTGTCCCTTGTATTCCTGCCTGGGTGAGGAATCAAAACCCCAAGGATGGCAGCAGGATTACAGGTTACACGACACCCAGAGACTGGAGGCTCCCCACCTTTTCTAACTGGACGCAACCGCAAAGGCAGCCCACTAAATTTTATAGATCGGCTCTTATAGAAGTGCAACCAAATAATACAGTAATCAATTTAGCCAGTCGACATTAGAAAATGACTGAGCATTTCCCAGCTCACCTGATGAGGTAGGTGATGTTGATGTTGTCTGGCTGGATGAAATGCTGAAGAAAGGAAAGTTGTGAAAGTAGTTCTGGCTCATTTCAGGTTGAGATGCCAAATGAGACAAATGAGATTTGTTCAACTGACAATGTAATTAGTTTGGCTTCAAAGTTTTATATAATAATAATAATAATAATAATAATAATAATAATAATAATAATAATAATAATAATTCAGCAGAGAGTGATAGTTGCTCCTTTCCTGTTCTCATGTATAACTGATACATTTTTCTAGTGGTAAAAATGTGGCGTAATTGATTTACGCTCTGTTTGATAATTGTGAGCTTTTGACAGTGACGGGACCCGTTTGCCTTCTGCTTCCTTTTCAGTGGTGGTAGCATCTCCAACCGCAGCTCAAACTGAACCACAAACATTTGAGCTGAATCCAAAGCTCTCCTTCAGCTCCAGCTCCTGAATGAGGAGGTGGAACTCTCTGTGTCCCTTTCACGTTTCCAGAATTAAACAAAGCCTCCTCACTGTCATCATTTGCCTGTTTTTCTGAGGAGTAAAAGAAATCGATGTTACCTGAGGACATTCTGCTCACTTGCTTTCGCACTATAAAGCTCAGCACTGACTGCGGTATTGTCCTCATTGCAGTTTATACTTGGTTTTCTAGGTTTTCTCAGTCTAAGATAAAGTGGTTCATTTACTTGTAGGTGGTCCAGCCTTGGGATTTTTGTTGAAAGACCCTGTTTGTAGTCATTTATCCATGATGAAACAATTCCACAAGAAAAAAAGAAAAAAGGTTTTACTTTGACTGAAAATGTAAACATAGTGAGCAACTAAGGTTGACCTGAAAATGATGCTCTGTTTTAGCAAATAATTCATATTTATATAAGTCATATTTAAAATTTTGGTTAAATGTCCACATATAGTAAAAAATGGGGGGAGGTGGCCCAAAGCATGCCACTGCTATTAACATTCAAGACCAGCTCATTTATTTCTATATATAATATCGCTGTTGTTGGAACAAAACCTCATATCTCCAGAATGGAAACTTTACAGGAGAAGGGAAAAACACTTTACTTTTAATGCAAGTCAATGGAACCAGACGTCTTTCCGAGTCATTCTGGGCCATTTCCTTCAATCCATTCATCATGAAAGTTACACACGGTGTAAAAGGCCACGAGTGTTTTCAAATTCTGTCAAAAACTGAAAAATGTCAAAAATGGAGATACAAGGTTTTCTTCTGACAACAGCGATATATTAGACACAGTTGGATAAACAGCCTGTTGTAAGGGATAAAGAGTGATTGGAAAATGAATATGTCCATTACAATCAAAAAGACAGACAATTGCAGATTCTGTCAGTAGTTGGGTTGAAGGGACAATCTAGGAAATATGTTCATGATGTTAAAACATGTAATGGCATTTATTATCTGCATTATTAACATGCAGAACTTTCACAGCCATAGTAGAAAGATGTTCTACTCCACACTCGTTTGCGATGTTCAACCTTGGGCGCTACTTGCATGTGAGGTCAGGAGCTGAACTGAACATCAAGTGTTCAAAAGTTCTGGATAACTCATTGTTTGAGGTGTAAACAGAGTGATTTGGTGTGAAATGGTTGATGGCAGAGACGTCTTTACAGTGTTGATGATAGAAACCAGGGCTCACCACAACACTAGACTGCAAAACTCTGCACGAGTGAGTGAGGTGGTTTCACAGCTTTATTACAATCTAATTTAATGCAAGTCAAAAACTTCACAGTGCCACTGTTATTAAACCTGAATCTGAAATACAGAACTTTAAAGCGAATCACAAAATAGTAAAGCAGCAATGTTATTCAATGTTAAAATAAGACTTTACACCAATAATGAACATTAGAAATAAATACACATATACATTCATCAAAATACTGCACTGCAGTAGCTTCACTTACAGAGTCCTATAGAGGTATGTGCCAAGATACAAAGTGAGGATCATAAGATAACAACACCTGTATTAACACACAAAACTACTAGACCAACAAATTTCTATACCGTTTCCACATGAATGGAGCGTCTTAAAGTAGTTACTGTAAAAGATAAATATTTCTAATATACACACTTTTAATAGTGCCCGATAGGTTCTTTGCGTGATGCCACAGACAAACCCACTCTGGAAAACAGAGCTTGTGAGTGTAAGGAACCTTTTAAAGGTTTAAAGCTCGCTTACATAATGAAATGTTTCTATAGCAGTTTAAGGGTTCTTTGTAAAATGTACACATCACGTGGAGCTTCTGCAGACTTTACAGAACCGATCGCACTGATGCATCTCATTTACAAAAACCCTTCTCTGAAAAAACATCCTCTGAAAGCTGATATCAAATGTGGCTCTTTGACAGGAGTGGCAATATTCAAATCAGATTTTGGGTAAAAATGTGTAGGTTTGCATTTCCTGAAAGAAATACAGTGATTTCAAAGTCAGAAAACATAAGAGAAAACATTTCTAAGGAGTGAGTCATATAATTGAAATGTAAATAAATGGGAGGGAATGAACAGAAAGAAAAAAGAAAGAATGATTAAGGAAGAAACAAAGAAATAAGTCAAGGAATGAAAATTAAAAAAAGAAAAGCAGGAATAACGTAAAGAATGAATAATAATAATAAAAAACAGACAAAAAGCAGCCAGCTTATAGGCTGGGATTTACGTTAAACCTTAATAAATAATAAAATCTGAAATCTACACAAAGACAAAAAAGAATAAAATACAAGAAAAAAAGGTGGGGAAAAGGGAGCGGGCGGCAAGAGGAGAAAAAAAATAATGTATGAATTTCAGCCAACTTTGAAGATCACCGTCCTGGCAGAACCTTTAGCTTCCCTGCAGGTCCGACAGGTGTGACGCACACCGGAACTATTCTCTGTTCAGCAACGCACGAGTCTTTGCGGCTGTCACTCCACTTGCTAGCAGTAGTGATGTTGGTGGAGCTGTCCTTCCAGCCAGGGCTGAGGAGCTTCATAAACACCCCTTTAGCTCTTCTCCTGAAGTGCTTCCCAACAACCACATACAGGAAAGGGTTAATTGAGCTGTTAGCATAAGCTAGGTAGGTGGACAGCTGGATGCTAATGTCCAGAATGTGGCTAAACAGGCACCCTGGCATGAGCTGAAAGTAATCCAGGGTGTCCAGCACACGCACCACCTGGAACGGCGTCCAGCAGAAGAGGAAGATGGCTAGCACGGTTAGCACCAGATGAGTGGCCCTTCTTTCCGTCCGCACACTCGGATGGGCCCCCGCACTGCCGTCTTTCAGAGCCTTCACCATGTGGTGGGTGCAGAATGCAATTATCGGCAACGGAATCACAAACCCAAGAATGTTATTGGTTAGGTTCCTTTGGATCCTCCACCTGGGGTGAGGGAACTCCAGAATGCAGGCATGAACATCTAAATCAGGAATGTAACTGACAGTTCGGAAGAGAAAAGCCGGAATGCTAAGCAGGAAGCCCAACAGCCAGATGCCCAGGCAAATGCGCTTGGCCCAGGCTGCACGCCTTAACCGGCTGGGATTCATGGGCCTGGCCAAGGCCAAATAGCGATCCAAGCTAACCAGGACCAGGAACAGTACACTGCAGAAGTAGTTCATGGAGATAGCTGTGTTTACCAGCTTACAGAGCAGCTGGCCGAAGGTCCACTGGTAGTCCTGAGCGATGGTGACTGCCCAAAAAGGCAAACAAAGAACCATGACCAGGTCGGCGAAAGCCAGGTTGCCTAGGTAGATATCAGCCACAGTGCAGGGTTTCTGCTGCAGGCAGAAGACACAGAGAACAAGGCCATTTCCCACCACACCAAGGATGCTGATAAGTGCCATGAACTTGGGTTGGAGACTGCTCAGCCATTCCCAGGCTTCTGTATAGGTGCAGTTGTCAATGGCCACAGAGTCCACAGTGGGGACCAAGGACACAGATAAGTTCAGCTCCATCGAAAACCTTTCAACATAATAATAAATAAACCAGTTAGACATGCATTTGGTCTTGACATCTGAATTTCTGTTCAAATCAGGCACATAGCCATGGGTAAGCCTGGATCTATCCAGATTCATCACAGTCCTACTCTATTAGAACATTTAGTAAGCTGAATTTGAATTATATGCATTGCAATATGCTCTGTGCTTTATATTCTCAGCCATCCAATCACTGCTTAGCAATTGATTCTATCCACCACTGCCTTGAGCCTTTGGTTCATTATCAGTGCACCAGAGTTTGACCTTGAAGCTCCAACTGCGGTCAAAAGATGTAGATGGGATCTATAAAAGTAGAGCATGTAGTTTTCCACCCATTTCCAAAGCTGTTGTTGTCTTCAGAGGTCTCAAATGTGGTACTTCCAATACTTTACTACTATAACTGAAAAGGTTGGGTCAAAACGTCAAATCAAATGAGAAAAAAATCAATCAAAATCCACACCCATCACATCAGGTTATCATAGATCAGATAGGAATAGTCCAAAAACAGTTTTTCCTGCCTGCTGTGGCAGTTTGCTTTTGCCTAGGGTGATTTGTCCTCCACTGTGTATATCTCAGTTGTCAGTGTTGGTTGTGGTTATGAGAATCCAGTATTCTAGTTGATGTGTACAGTCTTGCTTGTTTTGTATCACTACTAGGCACTGCTTTCAGAAACAGGCTATAGCCTGATGTTGTTACATTAGCACATTTGGAAATTGTATCCAACCACTTTTTCACAGGCCTGCCCAAAAATTTCTGCCTGCATCACTGATCCGAACTCATTCAGGCAGTCGTGGGCTGGAGGTTAGGGATCCAGCCTCGTGACCGGAAGGTTGCCGGTTTGATCCCCAGAGCCAACAGCACATGACTGAGGTGTCCTTGAGCAAGACGCCTAACCCCCAACTGCTCCCCGGGCGCTGCGGATAGGGCTGCCCACCGCTCCGGGCAAGTGTGCTCACTGCCCCTAGTGTGTGTGTTCACTAGTGTGTATGTGGTGTTTCACTTCACGGATGGGTTAAATGCAGAGGTGGAATTTCTTTGAAGAGGGGGCTATTTAAGAGTAAAGGGTCATGTTTTCGTTTACACCTCCTTAGGTTTGCGGTACTAAGTGGCAAGGTCTATGGTATAGACATCACTCTCAATGCTCTTAAATAGCCAGAACATGTTTCATTTCAGTGTAATTTAGTCATCATCTACGGCTTTGGAGGTTGTAACTCACAGTAATACCAAGAAAGAAAGCGTCACCTAATAAAAATCAAATATTATTATAGCCTGGAGCATTAAAATCAAAGCCATGTATATCTCTACAACTCTCAGACTTTTGTGGAGTTCCAGCTAAAAGGAATTTCAGCAATGCCAGCTGTGACGCTGTTGATGAAAGCTGAAATATGACGCTGCCGCAGCTGAAATCCCAGCTGTTGTGTAATTCTGGAGATATTTTGCTCTCACTTGCATATGAATCAGCCTCAGAGTGAGTTTACTGTATATTCACCTTCCTGATGAGTCCTCAGTGAACAGTTCATCATCACTTTCTCCTGGCCCCCTGCTGGGGTCTGCGTTGGGCTTTCTTAACTGTTCACATTAACGTTCTCACTGAAACCATGGATTTAATTCCCATTCTGAGTCCTTTAGACTTCTAACTTCAGCTGTAGCTTTCGGTTGATGTGTGTGCTGTTTAATAACGAGGCTCATTTTCCTTCTTTATTCATTTTCATAGTCATTCGTCATCTCTTTATTCATTATTGTCATAATTCTCATTGCTTTTTTTATTGTTATTTGTTAGCCTGTTACTAAGAGCTGTCTGAGGAATGAGCTCCAATTTTGAGATAGCTGCAAAACAATTGCTTTGGAGTTTGTACCACACACTTACCAGGTTAATTATTATTATTAATATTAAATATTAATAATAAATATTTCCTGGAGCATTTTAAGACCATTAAAAAGTGCTACTGAACATAACAACCATCTCCAAGTCATAACTATTAGAACTTAAATCTGTCTGACAAAACTTTGTATGATTACAAACTTGTAAACAGTTGCTCTGTCACATTATTTTTAATTTGATGACTGAAATAAAATCTAGCTTTAGAAAAACAGTACTTTAAAAACCCACCTAAATTTCCTTCGGGATCAATAAAGTATCTATCTATCTATCTATCTGTCTGTCTGTCTGTCTGTCTGTCTGTCTATCTATCTATCTATCTATCTATCTATCTATCTATCTATCTATCTATCTATCTGTCTGTCTGTCTGTCTGTCTGTCTGTCTGTCTGTCTGTCTATCTGTCTGTTTGTCTATCTATCTATCTATCTATCTATCTATCTATCTATCTATCTATCTATCTATCTATCTATCTGTCTGTCTGTCTGTCTGTCTGTCTGTCTGTCTGTCTGTCTATCTGTCTGTCTATCTGTCTGTTTGTCTATCTATCTATCTATCTATCTATCTATCTATCTATCTGTCTGTCTGTCTGTCTGTCTGTCTGTCTGTCTGTCTGTCTATCTGTCTGTTTGTCTATCTATCTATCTATCTATCTATCTATCTATCTATCTATCTATCTATCTGTCTGTCTGTCTGTCTGTCTGTCTGTCTGTCTGTCTGTCTATCTGTCTGTTTGTCTATCTATCTATCTATCTATCTATCTATCTTAAAATCACATTTCCTAAAACGTTGGGTAGATTTTACAAAACTAGTGTTTTGCCTAAATCATGACATGACAGTTTTCTTTCACAAACGATATTTTATAGCACATATTCAGACTCTTAAGCTCTGAAGTCACTACTTTACTAAAGCTTTGCATTATTTAGCATCATATCTGCATGCTGTGCACCGGTAACCGGGAACTTTATTAACTTTATTTGTTAGCTTTATTTAGAATATTGTGTTTAAACAAACTTGTTTGTTCGAATAGTTTAAACAAACTATTGTTTGGTCGAATTTTCTCAAAATAATTATGTTGAAATTATCACAAACTTTCCTGGAGAGTAAGATATTTTTTTCCCCACTTTGTCATCATTTAGATTAACTAAGGCAAGATCTAGAGGAAATAAATTATTGTTAAAACCCGAGTCTTTCTCAGTAGATTCCTTTTTGTTCTCAGAGTAAGGTCTACATCGTTCAACCTGTTCAGACACTTTGCTCAAGGTCCAATAGCTCATCTTCTTTTCACATACCTTACATGACACAGTAGCAAAGCCGAACTCCAGATCCAGCGAAAGGAAACGCTCTCCAGCTGGGCCGTCTGGCTGATTCTGCTCCAACTGGAGATCCTCGGGCTGCCGGGCGCTTTTATAAGAGCATAACAAGGCTGTCGTCACTGCGAGCCTGGATCTACTCTCACTTTCCACCTTCTCCGCTCTGGCTCGCTCTGCTGTATGACTAATACAGCTGCGCATCTGGGTGTCTTATTACTGTACACCGCTGTATTTACACTGCCCCGTTCACATCCACCTCACACAAACATCATCCAGAACCTTCAGATCAAGTGATTAAACAACAGTTATCCAAGCTGAGCTACTCATCGTTTCTCATAACCGTTTCTAGGGTTCAGAGATGAGGTGTTCTCACTCCTCTAACTTATCCTTTCTTAGTGTTTGTGCACTGCAAAGCGACATTATTGTTATCTGACTCTAAGCTGTTCTTTTTCTCATGTTTTCCTTATTTTTCCCGTAGGAATGAATGGAGTCAAAGGTTTGTGCACCCAACTTGTGTCATGATGAAACGAGTCCATTAGTAACACGCTATTAACCATGTGGGGAACCACATTAACCACCAACAACGCCCTAGCAACTACCTGGGACAGCAACCACATAGTAACACCTTAGCAACCACCTAAAATATCATAGTAACCAGCTGGAAACACTCTAGCTATCATCTTTAAATTGATCAGGCTGCACAGTCACTCTGTATGTTCTTCAGGAAATGTAGTTTTCTAGTTATCTTTATTATTATATGGCACAGATGAAATAACTTTCACTCAGGAAATGAACAAAATGTTTGTCCATGGATTTTCAATCCTGCAAAATGTGCCCTGTGATTACCACAACAAACAGCACAACAAATGGCTGATGTATCTCATCATTACCCTCACTCATCACATGGCTGATGTGTCTTGTCTTACCCACAAAGCTTTAACCCAACTAACTCAAGGCATAAAGCTGACCACCAGGCCAAAGCTAATGACAGATTTCATTAATCAGTTAAGTGCATCATCTCTTTTCTACCTTCTTTCCAACCAGCTTACTAGAATAACATTAAATATTAAAACATGAATTGATAACATTATTCATAATTCATAATGTTGTTGGTTTCTCAAACACTAGAGGGCGCTCCTGAGCGAGTAAAAAAAAAAATAGGTTAATATGGAGCATTTGAGTAAAATAACACCGCTGTTATATTTTAAGAGCTTTTAAACTTGAGTTATTAGACTTTAAAATGGCACCTCATGCACATCCATGCTGTCTGTAAGTGCGAACAGCCAATGAGCTGCTCTGCTCACCAATTATTCAGCACTCAGTAGCAGTAGTGTTAGTGTGCTGCTGCCCAACATCCGTTTGCGCTAGAATAAAGGAAATATATATAAGTGAGTTTACTTTGCTATTTTAGTGAAATACATCCCTCTACTTTCTACAATTAAAGGGAAGTTCTGGGTAAGTGATTAGACACCAGCTTAACTTTTCATTTGTAGCTGCTGAGCTCCTTTAACTCCCATTCACTGACGACTTCCTCGTGGCCGCCTCTGCCACAAACTTCAGTAATAGCAAAACTATCAAATTCATTGAATCAATCATCAAAGGTGTCCAGCCTTATGCCTAGAGGGCCATTGTGGCTGCAGGTTTTCACTCCAAAAAAGCAAAAGGTCACCTGATTAAATGTTTGAAGACTAAGACCAACTGATTAAACAAGTAAAATCAGGTGTGCTTCAGCTTAATCAGGTGTGCTTCAGCTTAATCAGGTGTGCTTCAGCTTAATCAGGTGTGCTTCAGCTTAATCAGGTGTGCTTCAGCTTAATCAGGTGTGCTTCAGACAAACTATAAAGAAAAGTTAAACCAATATGTCTTTTGCTCTGGTTCAGCTCATTGAGGAAATTTCTAGTGCAATAACAAAGAAATACCCATAGGAGTCTTTAAGTGATATTTCTTAATCCCACAAACGGGGAAATTCCACCTCCACGTTTAACCCATTCATGAAGTGAAACACCACATACACACACTAGGGGGCAGTGAGCACACTCGCCCAGAGCAGTGGGCAGCCCTGTCCACAGTGCCTGGGGAGCAGTTGGGGGTTAGGTGTCCTGCTCAAAGACACCTCAGTCATGTGCTGTCGGCTCTGGGGATCGATCCGGCGACCTTCCGGTCACAGGGCTGGATCCCTAACCTCCAGTTTATTCTGAGTTTATTCACTCAGCCAAGGCGTTCAACACAGTTAATTCCAGTGTCCTGCTTCAGAAGCTACAATACTATGGCTTTCAAAATGTGGAGTTAATATGGTTCAGAAGCTGTTTATCATAAAAAAACAGTGAATCTTATGGCAGAGATTTTGCTCCGGTCTAAAGAATATAGATTGCGGAATTCAAGGGTCAATATTTGGGATCCCTATTACAACGCCATTTCCAAAAACTTCGGATGCTGTGCAAAATGCAATAATGATGCAAATCATTTAAACCCTGTATTTACTTGAAAGTAGCACAAAGACAGCATATGTTGTGTAATGCTAAAAAAACAAACAATGCCTGGTGGTTGATTTTCAACAGGTCAATAACATGACTGGGTATATAAGCATCACAGAGAGGCTTTCAGAAGTGAGGATGAGGAGAAGTTCGCCACTCTGTGAAAGACTGCATAATCATATAGTGCAGCAATTCAAGAATAATGTTCCTCAATATAAAACAACAAAGAATTTTTGCTTTTCATCATCAACAGTACATAATAACGTTAAAAGATTCAGAGAGTCTGAGATTCAGAGAGTCTGTAAGGGACAAGGCCAAAAAAACAGATCTTTGGGCCCTCAGGCAGCACTACATTAAAAACATGATTCTGTAGAACTGCATGGACTCAGAAATACTTCTGCAAACTACTGTCTGTGAAACGACTGATGTCGTTGCTGCATGCACAAATATAAGTTAAAACTCTAAAGCTCAACGAAGAAACCACATATAAACTGGATCCAGAGATGCTGCCACCTTCTCTGGGCCTGAGCTCATTTAAAATGGACTGAGGTAGACCGCAAAAGTGTCCGGCGGTCCGACGAATCAACATTTGAAATTCTTTTTGGAAATCATGGATGCTGTGTCCTCCGAACTAACGACCAGCTTGTTATCAATGCACAACTGAAAAGCCAGTATTCATGATGGTATAGAGGTGCTTAGAAAAGAGCTGACCAATTAGAGCAAGCTCATCGGGAGGCGGGGCTTAAAGACATAACAGCTCTAACAGAGCATTTCAGACAAAGCGTAAATAGTGAGGTAAAGTATGAGGTTAGTGTTAAATAGTGTTTTTGGAACATTAAAGCATTTAAATCTATTCTAGAGCCCCAAAATAAAATTATGAATATTGAAAGTGAGCATAATAGATCCCCTTTAAGGCATCTCCATATAAAATCTGGATGATGCTTTAGGCTGTGTTCAGACTGAAGGCCGATCAGATCTTCTGATACAGCTGTCTGCCGTTATCTGCATGAAATCCAGACATCACCAGTCTATCTGCATGGCTTGCCATGGTAACAACGTAGGTGTCAGTAATTACATAGCTGCACTGGTAATGTGGATGCAGGAGAGGAGGAGGAGCATCTTCTCGCCCTCCACACTCTTCAGAATTCTCTTCATAATCATAAATCTTTGGCACTGTTGTAAAATCTGTGATATACTCAAACCTATAACCACCTCACGACAGCTGAACTCTGTATTAGTGCACCAAAAAAAAAAAAAAACCTGTGCTGGAATAATTGACTCTCATGCTGCTGACATGGATCACACGGAGTGTATTGATGAAGCTACAACCTGTAGCTGTATTTTGTGCAGATGGGCTGCAGGATCCAGCATTTAAATTCATAGGTAGTGCACTGTGTAGGGAGCAGAGAGATTCAGCCCCAGTGTGAACAAAGGGACGGTGTTGGATTGGTGCTAAGTAAGACTCAGTGTGGCAATTTGGTGACCAAAGTAAAAATTTGTGCATTTAACAGTTCTGTGTTATCAGCTTTCCACGGTTGCTTGACAGTGATTCCATACTTCGTTTTCATACATCGTTTATGTTGGCCGCCTTTTTATAAAAGCAATAAGCCACTTGAAACTTTGCATTACTGCAACTTCATCATGGTGAGGGGGGTTTTACTCTTTTACTGTGATAAAATTACAATAGTGCAGCCTCAATATAAACACACACACACACATCTTCTAAGCCACTTCTCCTTCTGGATCGCGGGGGGTGCTGGAGCCTATTCCAGTGGTCATCGGGTGAAAGGCACTGACTGCATGTCTTTGGATTCTGGGGGGGGGGACCGGAATATATAAACATTTATATTATTTTACACTGAGGTTCCTGCGAGTACAAGTGACAGCATATAATGAAATTAATCCAAATGTGATGGAAAGGGAACATTTGGAAGGTGTGGCTTAAAAGGGGGCTTCTTTCTAGGGGCAATGGCATCCATTTACATCCCTACTGAAATTGAGCCTGTGTGTAATCATATAAACGCTTTCAGCCCACATCATAATGTGTTTATCATGGGCTCACAGATGAAGATTGAAGCTCTGGCCTCGGCGTTCTCCCTCAGCTGTAACACCCACAAAGATCAGATGCCTGAGCTCAGAGGCCGGCAGCCCCGCACACGCAGCTGGTGTGTAGCAGTGTAACAGTACTCCTCCACACAGCGCTCATCTGTTTCTCGACTCTTTGGCCCTGCGGCGGCCTCTCCCACTCCGTGTTTCTTCTCACACTGACGGTGGTGAATGTGTGGGGCCGAAATTAAACACCCCCTTATCGCTATGAATTATTGATAAATAGAAAAGATTTCCAAATTGCATGAGATGAAATATAAACAAGCCCTGCTTTGGTCCAATCTAATGAGAAGAACTGTAAGTGTTCAGATTTTGAATGAACAGTGAACTATTTCTCTGCAGACCTGACAGACAGAGTCATTCTCCCACCAGACCTGCTGCAATAGTTGAGCAATATCATCCATTTTCAGGAAATATTCCTGCAAATTCCTGCAAATACCTCAATTAAGTGGGATTTCATTTCGGCTCTTTCAGCCAAACATGTCTACTGTGATGTCTGTCAAGCATTCCACATGTTTGAAAGCCTATCATCATCATTATTATTATTAATATTAACATATATTTGGGAATCTCTGAACAAATTTTGTTTCAGAAATTCATTTTGATTGTACAGCACTGTCCTGAACCATTTGTACTGTGTTAATTCATCGACTGAGGGCTTTTTTTTTTAGATTCTTCCATGTATTTTTAATTTTGCCTTTAAAGACGATTGCTTATAACATGATATCCACACATTATACATCAAAATGTTCAGAACAATCTTAGCTCTCTCTCTAATGAGGCCCTTTGACCTTGTAAAAAAAAAAAAAAAGTTTTACTCATGTGAAATGAGTTCAGCAAGTCTTAGGTACATTAAAGTAGTAAAATGTGTGAATAACATAGTAGATCAATGTTCTCCTCATCACTACTTTCCAAAACCACTGCAGTTACTTCAGCAGCTGTAAACTCTCTGCCCTCCATTTCACACGTGTCTCCAGGGTGGAGTCTCTGGCATGAAGAGTCAGTCCTTAGTGATTTCCTAATAGTCCATTGGTCAGTTCCACACAGAATGTAGACGGACACGTGAATCCACCAGTTCCACACAGTGAGAGGCAGAGGACGTGCACCTCAGCCCCTCTTCACAGGCTCATAACTCTGGATGTGAGAAGACGTAATGGAAAGGGTGACTCAGGAAATGTTTGCGTGCTTAAATGTTCCTTGCATGGTAAAATGATTGTTCTGATTGATAGAGAATGCGTTGCATTTGGTTCTATATGGAACATTTTGCTAACCTTTTGCTATTGTAACAATGTCAAGCATGTATACAATAGAAGAACCCTTCTTGATGACTTATAGAACCACTTTTAAAAAGGGACTATATAGAACTACGTAAACCATGCAAATGGATCTTTGAGTTTTCATGATTTGAAACACCGGCTTTACTAAAGAACCCCTGGAGAACCATCTTTTTTTAAAAGTGTGGAAAAAATAGGGATCTGTCCCTCTCTGGTGAAAATGAATGTTCATGGTTATAATGTAGATTTGCAGATTATTTGAGATTTTGAGATTTTTGAGTCTGTGTGTGACATTAATACAGAAAGATGTACAATGTGGTATGAAAAATTTGATGCTTCTGACTTTTAAATGCTTGTTGTATTTGTAATAATGCTTTATAAAGTGTACTTTCATAATCTAAAAGTGGGATAGATGTTTATAACAAGCACTTGTGAGTTCATTCATAGTGTAATTCATAATACAGTTGCAGTACAAAATAAAACTTAAATGTAAAGTAGTATCATGTATTTAAAGTTTATACTTAAAGTTGTACTTTTATAAACTAAAAAGTTAACCAATTTGTTCTACTAGTACAGTTATACTTACTACATTAAGTTTTCTTGGGAATTATACGTGAGTTTAATTAATAAAAAGAACTCTGAGCATATTTGTTTTTGTAAGGTTATTATTTCAGGCCCTCTAGAGAACATTCTCCAGCATCATCCATCAAAGGACCAGTTGATATTCAGCTCTGATGAGATTTCTGCAGAGTGGCGTCCCTTGCTGGCTCTGTTTACCCCCAGGCTGTGGAGACGCCCATTTGAACTTGGCATTTCTGTGGCAGTGCCAGTGTCCATCCCCATCCCAGCTGTTAAAGCAGGTCACTTCGGCAGCCGGCCCACTATCAGCACATCTCACCGTCGCCTGAGATGGATAGCTTTAATTAAAGCCGGTGGCAGAGACACTTTAGCAGGAGGCTCTTAGGAGGTCAGAAAGCAAGCCAGCCAGGAGTGAGAGGAGGCCGTTTGTTAACGTTATCCTGTTCATCAAGGATCACCTCTAGCATCTAAATCTAACCACATGCACACTGACCGAAGGGCTGGCGGGCAGCATTTGGACTGCGGTTGGAGAATGATATGAATTTTGCAGCAGCTGGTGGGTTTCTGAGGAAAGCAGATGGTACAATGTCACTTACAGCGAGTTCTCCAGCTTCAGTGAGAGGAGTTAAACAGCAGGTCCTTTCTAAGGCTTCAGTTTTAACATTTTCTAATTTGAGAGATTATGCTCAATTAAAAGACAGTCTTTAATTTGCCTCTCAGTATTTATTCAGTTTATAAACACTTTATGAAAGATTTCCCCACCACAACCACACCTCAGTTTGATCTTACTGTAAATTCTATCTAGAAAATCTATACCTGCACATAGATTATCATCTTGTACATATATGTATCTTGCATAGTTTGGAAGATATATATCAATATCTCCTGTGCAACTGCATCTCATCTCATTTATCTACCTCAATGTTGCAACATTGTTTGTATACTAATGTCTATATTGTGTGTGTGTAAATATATATATATATATATATATATATATATAAGGAGGGCTTCACACCTAACATTTTCACTTACCTTGGCACTGGTATAAATGTGATGTGACAATAAAGGTAATTTGATTTGATTTGATGTTCCAGAAAGGAAAACAGTCAGCAGTGTTTGAGAGTTTGTGATGTTATCTTAAGCTTAATCCTTTTCTGAAGCCTCATGTATGAGAGCTAATACACAGTTTTGCTCATATGTTTGTTTTTCTGAGACCAAATTTGTTTGTCAGTCTGACACGTATACCATGAAATATAGGCAGCTTTTTGTAGGCCTGATATCTGCCTACAGCATCGAGCACCTTCAACCAGCTCAGCTCAACAGCCGAGTTTACAGAACAATCTCATTCATGTTCAAACAATCAACACTTAGTCTCACTTAGTTTTCAATGCAGCCAAGCATTTAAAATTCAAAGGGATTGAAAAAAAAATTAACAAGAAAATGGGGAAAAAATTAAGAGAACAATTAGGAATGAATTAAGAAGAGAAACAAGCAAAATAAATAAAACCAAGATAAAGTCAACACAAAAGGATAATCAAGACAAACTAAAAGAAGTAAAAGAATTGTAAAAAATAAAACTAAAATATAAATTTAACAGTAAGTGAATGATCATACAAAAAGATTTAATTGTTTAAATAAAAACCAAAAATAAAACAACTGGGGAAAAAAAAATAAATCTAAAACTGAGAGAATTTGGTAGAATTTAATCTCAACCAAAGGTCCAGGCTGTCGGATGGTGGTTAGAGAATGAAAGTTTGAAGTAATTGAGTGATGCCAGTGAGTGAGTTTTAGAGACTCCTGGATTCCAGTTTTCTGATGCTCTTCAGCTAAAAACAGATTTTCCCAGTTCATGTAAAACTCTTGGTACCTGACAGGTGATCCAGTCACCGAGTGGGTCTGATAGTCAGGGCTCGGTCCTGAAATTTTTCAGCACTGTTGTAAATAAAATTGACTTGACTAATTGCGTTAATGAAAACCTTTCTTTCCAAAATCCACTGCAGGTTAGAAACAGTGCAGTTCAGTGCTGCTCTCCAGAGGACCGCTGAGGATATCTGGC
Organism: Pygocentrus nattereri; assembly: GCF_015220715.1. NCBI lineage: Eukaryota > Metazoa > Chordata > Actinopteri > Characiformes > Serrasalmidae > Pygocentrus > Pygocentrus nattereri. Next base: position 50,608,640 of record NC_051214.1, on the reverse strand, counting down.
ACTAGTCTAATCACCGTCTGGCTCCAGAGATCCAAACCCTGATGTAACACAAATTACTGAGAAATTCCCCTTTCAAAGATAGAAACCCGTGTGCTGACTGAGTGCTTGGCCCTTCTGATGTTTGCCATTCTGGTCCGCAGGTGAGCGATAAAAGCCAAAGTCTTGATCCTATTAAACAGAAAGCTTTCTTTGTGGCAGTAATGAGATTTATCTCCCCATAGGGCCCCACAGCCCTGCTGTACAGCAGCTCTTGAATAAATTACCTCAATAGACAGTGACCAACATATCTGACCAATGCAGATAAAACAGAAGTACTTATTCTGTTTTCCTCCCCTGGTGAAAGGGGCTGTGGGCTGCTTCTGGTGGATTTATATTAATGGCTTCACTGAACACTGCCTGGATGTCCCCTGTAGACGCTGTGGGCAACTTTGTTCAAATTAGCTGGCTTCTGCCAGAGCCCTGCCAGCCGTCTCCTGAGGGGAGGATGAAGACAGGATTATATTATAGAACCAAGGAGGAAATGTGGTCTGCATGGACAACCTGAGAGGAAGTGGTGTGTCCAACGGGTTTGTCTGATATGAATTAGATGGAGAGTGGAGCTGCTGTCTGGTTATGAAATTCTTGATTGGAATTCTTAATATTTTTTATATACATTTAATATTTTTGCAGGACTACAGTTCTCAGACTTTAGTTCAGCATATGTAGCTGAGGCTGGATGTTCACTACACAACTTTTAAAATCTTAACTGATTTCTGACAGCATCACAATCTTAATGTCAGTAATCACAGAATTTCTTTTTGTATTGTTGTGAGGCTCTCAAACTAGATAGATAGATAGATAGATAGATAGATAGATAGATAGATAGATAGATAGATAGATAGATAGATAGATAGATAGATAGATAGATAGATAGATAGATAGATAGATAGATAGATAGATAGGCAGGCAGGCAGGCAGGCAGGCAGACAGACAGGCAGACAGACAGACAGACAGACAGACAGACAGACAGACAGACAGACAGACAGACAGACAGACAGACAGACAGACAGACAGACAGACAGATAGATAGATAGATAGATAGATAGATAGATAGATAGATAGATAGATAGATAGATAGATGGAGACAGACAGACAGACAGACAGACAGACAGATAGATAGATAGATAGATAGATAGATAGATAGATAGATAGATAGATAGATAGATAGATAGATAGATAGATAGATAGATGGAGACAGACAGACAGACAGACAGACAGACAGATAGATAGATAGATAGATAGATAGATAGATAGATAGATAGATAGATAGATAGATAGATAGATAGATAGATAGATAGATAGATAGATAGATAGATACTTTATTGATCCTGGAGGAAATTTAGCAGCAAGACAAAGAGCTGTGAATAAGAACTCAAACTCCCAGAACTCCTTTAACCACACAACACAAATAAAGATAAACATTCTGGACATGTTAGTGTTTTTTTGTGAAAAGCACATGCGGGAGAAATGCTGATGCAGTGAGAGCTGGAGAAATGTTTCACTGCAAACCGGCAGCTGAGCTGAAACCGTAGAGAGTGACCAACATTATAAACTCAATCTTCTTCTTCTTCTTTCGGCTGCTCCCTTTAGGGGTCGCCACAGCGGATCATCTGCCTCCATCTCGCCCTATCCACTGCCTCCTCTACTTTCACACCAACCATCTCCATGTCCACCTTCACTACATCCATAAACCTTCTCTGAGGTCTACCTCTTCTCCTTCTACCCGGCAGCTCCATCTCCAACATTCCTTGACCAATATATCCACTATTCCTCCTCAACACATGTCCAAACCATCTCAACCTGGCCTCTCTGGCTTTATCTCCAAACTGCTCCACCTTCACTGTCCCTCTGATCTGCTCATTTCTAATCTTGTCCATCCTTGTCACTCCCAACGAAAATCTCCGCATCTTCATCTCCGCCACCTCCAGCTCAGCCTCCTGTCTTTTAGACAGAGCCACAGTCTCCAAACATTATAATCTCCAACATTATAAACTCAATATTGGACTCAATATGTTCAGGCAGTGTTTAGGCGTGTCTCTTCACCTTTTTCTCTGATTGGCTGTTACTCATTGAATAAACCTCTGATGTCCTCACACCGCAGGACTACGTTTTGAGTCGTAAATATCAAACACGTTTGACGAGGTCAGTCAGGGGCTGAAGATTCACTAGTTTCTCCGCTAACACTAACAGATCGTCCGCACGGCCAGTCACTTCCGATCGCACTCCTGAACTGGAAAATCGGATCAGATTGTGAAGATTTGTCACAAGTGGATCATGTACTGTACACCCAGCATTAGAATACTTGTGCTAACTGTAAAAGAGAAGCAAAACTTAGTTTTAGCCACATTATGGCACCAAGTGAACAGACAAAATAACAACTTAGTTCACACTGCAAAATGGAAAATAAAGGTGATTTTTAAAAGAAATCGTAGCTTTATTATCATACTTAATTGAAAAGGTGAGTGGAGGATCTTCAGACGTTCATTAGTAAAGATAATGATTATATACAGAAACATATCAATGCAAAGAGCAATCTGACTGCGTAACTGGTTCCTTGCAGTTTAGAGAACAGTTCTGTTAATTGGTGCTATTATAATTATGCTGTCATTCTTCTCCTTCTTGTTGTTGCTCTTGATTTTGTCAATGTTCTTTATCTAGTGTTTGGGGGAGAATATCTTGTATATTATTTCTTTAAAAATAATCATATTTACACTTTTAAAAAAAAAGGGGTTCCTCAACGATTCTTTAATACATTCAATGGAAATTTGCTGAAGAGTAAACACTAAAAGCAGGATCTGAATACATAAATGGTTAAAAAGGTTTCTCTCCATGATGGAAATCCTGTTGAATATGAAACACGGTTCTTTGTAACATGAAGACTTATTCTGCTATTGTATATATAAGTACCCTCTGCCTTTGCTAAGTGCTATAGCAAATTCCATCAAAAACTGAGCACTCAAGTAAAATCAGCCTAAACTCTGCAGCGCTGCAGTCTAAACTCTGACAATCCTGGTCTGAACTAATTTCACACAGCACGTTTCACTCTTACAGTAAGATGTTTCTGAGGAGATTAGACATGGGGCCCCTAACAACCACCTGGATGACGTGGTAGACCCCAAAACTGCCCCCATCAGATAATCTTTCATCTCTGAGAGAGAGGAGAAGATCAAGCTGCTTCAGATCTGAAAACATCCACAGGTGCTTCTGTCCATCCTTCCGCTGTGAGAAGACCACTCAGCGCCGTGGGTCTGAAAGGACGTGTAGCTGATCAAGAAGAACCTCACTGAGAAAAGCAGACAAGCTGGACAATGGACTGACCAGCCCAGAGTCCAGACCTCAATATCCCTCAATGTGTTTGCTCACTTCAGAAAATGATCAACCAGCTTCTCAGACTGAACTGTGGAGGCGTGTCTGCAGGTTCTTTATGAAACTGAGAGCGAGTCTCCTGAAAAGACTGGACACTGTAATAAAGGTAAAGAGTGGCACACTGACCACTCAAACAGCTGAGATTACATTTACGGCATTTGGCTGACGCTCTTTTCCAGAGCGACTTACAATTGGATCATTTTACACAGGGAGGCCAAGGTGGTGTTGGGAGTCTTGCCCAAGGACCCTTATTGGTATAGTGTAGGGTGTTTGCCCAGTTTGGGATTAAACCCCATTCTACAGTGTAGAAGGCAGAGGTGTTAACCACTACACTAACCAACCACCTGACTGCACAACACCAACTGAGATTAGATTTAGCTGTTGAGGATTTTGTCTCATGCTTTGTTAGGTGAATGTATTCTGGTGCCGAAAAGTAACGGATGACTTGCACTTAATGGCTATTTTGACTGTAAATGCACTGAATACAGTTATATATAGTTTTCCCAGAAATTAGACTTCAGTTGTTTACCTTTGGCCCTCTCCTGAGTGGCTGAACTCACTTTTTAGCATATTATCTGGTGTAAGAATGGGCTCAGTTTGGCAAAGACAGGATCCATCTTCTTGACCATGTTAGCGCTACCGCTCCCACCCACATTAGTCCCACGTCAGAGCTTTTACACTGTTTACTCAGTTGCATTCTCCAAAGCCACTCTCGAACTGTATCAATGCTGACTAACTGCTAACCGTAACTTCTACACAGTTTCTCCACTCATCGCTGACTCCCTCATACTGGAGCCTGAAGATATCTCCTTCAGCGCTGGTCTGTTTAGTAACATCCTGTCCACATTCCTGGCTCATACTCTCTGGATTTATTCTGGGCGCTGAGGGGGAGTCATAGTTTACTGATCCACAGACACTCTGCAGGAGCCCTCAGGATTCTCCTCTAGCGTTTCTTTACAGAAGCTGGGTCAGGAACCCTGTTACAGTGTCTGCTGGAGAGCTGATGGACTCAAAGAGCCAGACAGACTAAAGGCTTGATCTCCAGGCTGCAAAGCATTTGTTGAAACTTCTGGTGGTCTTTGAAATAAGACTGACAAACATTCATCAGCATTCGTTAAATCATTCCTTCGTAGAGTCCTTTGGCAGCAATTACAGTCTCATCTCACCACATATTTATAGCTGTAAATGATCTGTAGATGTTCTTAACATACACTCTCAGAAATAAAGGTATGAAGCTGTCACTGGGGCTGTACCCCTCTTGTCACTGGGTGGTACGT